>NC_064634.1:121219857-121523879 GCF_023864275.1 Schistocerca cancellata
ACTGATTACTCAGTTATTCCTTATCGCAGTATCTATAACATTAATGGTCTTCAAGTGTATCTCGTCATTCCTTAGTACTTCTCTATCTCACTTTATTGCGCACTGATTCTTCCTATCTAGTCACTGAAACTTCAGCCTAATCTTCATCACTACTAAATTTGGATCAGAATGCTTACCTGCTCCTAGATCCTTGTTAGAATCCAGTATCTGATTTCGGAATCTCTGCCTGCCAATGGTGTAAGATAACTGAAATCTTCCCGTACCTCCCGGCCTTTTCCAAGTATACCTCCTCCCCTTTTCATTCTCCATCTGAGTATTATCTAACACCAGCTGAAATGTTTTTCGGAAATGAATTTGTCCTTCTCCTCTCTTGTTCTTAATACCTAGCCCCTGTTTCCAATAACCCTTTCTTCTACTTCCTTCCCTACTACCGCATTCCAGTCCCCCATGGCCATTAGATTTCCATCTCCCGTTACGTACGAAATTACCTTTTCAATGTTCTCATATAATTTCTCTGTCACTTCACATTTGCCTTGCTACGTTTGAATGTATACCTGAACAATCGTTGTCGGTGTTGGTTTGCTGTCGATTCCGAGGAGAACAATCCTATCACAAACCGTTCACAGTAATATAATCTCTTTTATATCTTCCCATTCATAAAGAATCCTACTGCCGTTATACAGTGCGCGCAAAATGCTGTGGCTGCTAGATGCGCAGTCGGCTGGAGAAGCGTGGGGAGAGCGGCATTGGCGGGAGTCGCTCAGGGCGCTGTAGGAGAAACACCGAGCGCTGGAGAGAAAGTGCCATTCTAAACTCAAGTCTACGCTCACATTTTTTGGGTATATTAAGCAGGGTCCCTCCATGCCCACACTTTCACTGTAACCGTTCAAAATGATCTGCTGTAGCCTCTGCTTTCGTTAGTATCTACAGGGAATTCCGCCGAAAATGCTATGATTTATTTTCCCCTGGTTTGTTACCAATTAGTAACTTTCAAAGAAGCGTCATGAGTGGCGACTTTTGAGTAAAACCTACACATTTCTCTTGTTGTCATGTCAAAATTTGCTTCTTTTGCCAAAACAAAGCGGAGTTTACAGTGTCTCCTCTCAATAATATGTTGTGGAGAAACCGTTGCGTGAGAATTATGAAACAGTGGTTTATCAAGTTTATTAAATGATGAACTGAGGAAAGGTAAAGTCTGTAGCTTATGAAAAACCACATCCTCGGTACAAGAAAACATACAATGTCTTCACATATGTGGTTCCAAAAGCCACATCATTTCTTATTTGACCAGCTGTCGACGGCCCTAAAAAATAATGTTCTTTCACTGAAAAAGTCTGTAGTTATTGGAATAACTCTGCAGATAATGAAATTTTACATACTAAAGATATGGTACAATTCTCTCCTGTTTGCGTGATATCATTTTCCAAAATCTCATTTCGTTATTTGAAACTGAACTGATATTTCACACTGGCTTTATCGCTGGCGCGATGCGATCGCAGATGAGTGTGCTACATCAGAGCAATTTTCTCGAGATTGGTGATAGATACATCTACCCAAGTCTGAAGAAAAATTGAATATGTTACCTAAATTTCAAGTGCAACAACATATTATGTAATATGCACCAAACTTAAAATGATTGCGACATCAGTTTTTCATTGCACACTTTTCCAAATCACGCACAGTGTATTACTTTCACGTAAATATCACAATAACTATAACTATTAACGAAATGAGGGACGTATCATCATGAACCGAACTTATAAATCTGTAAGTAAAGCAAAAATGAATTTTTTAGCCGAATATTTTATATAAATTCGTGTGAGATAGATTGTAGAGAGCACGCCACAATTCTGTCATCGCTGACCGGCCGAAAAGTGGAAAACACCTATTAGCCTTCCCTTCGGAACAAACGAATGAACTCCCCCAGCACATTGGATGAAAACTGCTCACTGCGCATCGGCCAAACTATCCAGCGCGAGCTGTACCATTTCCAGCTGCCGTTGATATTACCCTACGCTCAGCTGACCATAAATCCTTCTCTTATTTCCACATCACTTTACTGAATCTATCTGTATCTAGATTAAGCCTTAGCATTTCCATTTTCAGATTTTCTGGCTTACCTACCACATTCATTCTTCTGACATTCCACGCCTCGACTTATAGAATGTTATCCTTTCGGTCGTTATTCAATATTTTTCTCATGATCGCCTGCCCCTTGACACTTCTCTCCCAGAGATCCGAATTTGTAAATGGAACGTTCATCTTGACACTTTTTCAGTTACATGCCACATGTCCTGTGGATACACATTAGGTATGTGTCTTTAATGCAGCGGTTTCCATTTCCTTCTGCATCCTGATGCCGTTGATCATTACAGATTCTTTCACCTGTGGAGGCATTTTCCTAACTCTAGGTCAAGAAGGTATCCTAAATATCTGTCTGCTCATCTGGCCTCTTTGAAAAGGCCATTGGCTGATTGACGGTGAGTTTTTATACCGGAATCTTCTGCCGTTATTGCTGATGATTTTTATTCAAGTTTTAAGCGGTGGGTGGAGTTCCAACCAGGGACCGATGATGTATTGATTACTAATCGAGGATGCTACCCCTAGACCACAGGTGTGTAATCTCATTATCTTCAGCTGCAACTGAACCACAAACGAAGCAGAGACGCATTGATTACTTCATTGGGTTAACGACTATGGCCACAAAAAGCTTTACCTAAAGTATGTTACCAGAATTACCATCAAATAGGCATCATGCGTATCAGATGAGCATCTACTGAACATTACAGTATCACAGATCAAATGATGCAACTTACTGTCGACCCTCTACTGTCCACCATAGCATATATCTTCAACCACTTCTTAGTCACAAGCGTCTCCCCTAAGACCTGGAAACAGGTACTAGTAAATCGACCATCAGAAAAGGACATTGCCACAGCACCCTCTGATTGCCAACCTATTAGCATTCTTCCTGCACTGCCCAAGGCCTTGGAATATATGGTTCACAACCAGCTACCAAACCACCTAACCACAAACAAGCTAGTTGACGAATATCGCCGGCTGGTGTGGCCGAGCGGTTCTAGGCGTTTCAGTCTGGAACCTCGCGACCGCTATGGTCGCAGGTTCGAATCCTGCCTCAGGCATGGATGTGTGTGATGTCCTTAGATTAGTTAGGTTTAAGCAGTTCTAAGTTCTAGGGGACTGATGACCTAAGAAGTTAAGTCCCATAGTGCTCAGAGCCATTTGAACCATTTGACGAATATCATGTAAACACCGCAGCAAAGTATCTGCTTCAATAAAAATAACAGATGACCTGAAGTTTGCCATAGATGCACAACAGGGGATTATGATGTAATTCTGAGACTTCAACAAAGCCTTTAGCACTGTCGACTTCGACGTTTTACTTGCCACACTCAGCACCCTAAATTTCTCACCAAGTGCAGTGCGATGGTTTCGCTCATTACCTGACGCCTCGCCAGCAGTGCGTCGTACCCGACACCACAAATTTACAATCGAAGCAGGTAGTATCAGGCGTCCCCCTAGACGGTATTGAGTCCTACACTCTATTTATTGTGATTAAAAGATATTATTTTTGCCCGACTGCAAATACCACACATACTCTGATAACTTTCTTTTATCTAAGTGCAAAACCAACAAACCTTAAGACAGCTATCAAGAATCTCAGTACCGGCCTGTGGCACTATCAAATTGGGCGCAGGGTGTAGGGGCAAAGCTTGACCTATCAAAAACACAAGTGGTACTGGTTCGCTATTCTAGGTCCATAAGCCCGAAATATTGGGATTCTCTACCGTCATTAACCATAAATGAGCCAAATATCAACTTTTCTCCTTCATCATATAGTGTAGCATGATAATAGATGAGAATCTACATTAGACTGAGCACAATTACAGTGTGCAGGAAGAAATTAGCAACTCTCCGTGTCCTATAAAAATATAAAAGAGCTATTCCCTCTTGGCTTCAAAAAGAAACTTCTAGTAACACTCATACCTTCAATTATTCATTACAGCGATGTGTTCCTGCAACGCCTTTCTCAGATAAATTCACGGCACCTGGAACTGGTTCTGAAGGCCTGCATTCGTTATATCTGTGATGTTCGACTCTTTGATCATATTTCATTATCATATGACAGCTATCCAGGTCGCGTGCAGGCAAGAACACAGATTTCCAAACCCTTTGTCTTCTCTACTGTCTTATCGAGGCACACTGCCCATCATATCTTTCCTCTATCTTGACGCTTTTATCCTAACAACATGGGCGAAACAGCTGTTCCCGTCAGAGCAAATTCCTCTTTGTCTTATTCCATCGTTCAGCCACTTTCTCGAAATCCTTCTCACTAGCAGGAACACGAGTTTGCATAACGTACCGTATTGTATTAGAGAAATGAAAAGCATCTCCAGCATCAAAAGACTGTTAATAATATGTCTGCTAAAGCAGCAGTAATGATCTCCATTGTCACTGTACACTCTCCTTAACCGTCGCACATCCTTCTTCCCAGCTACATCTTGCTCCAATAGTCTTAGCTCAACTCACTCCTGGAAGCGAAAGAGACAACATTGCCACGCTATAGTGTACACACTTCTCGCTCCAAAAACTTCACGGAACCAGCCGCATAGTGTGACAACGGATACTGAAGCATATGTGACTGTAGGCTTTCCCTGCGTAAACTATTGATGAAGGTTTCTCGGGTCTCCAGCCGGGTGGTAGCGTTGATATCTCGCGACGTTTCGGGAAGTGTCATACTACCCATCTTCTGGCGAAGTGTCGAGATTCGCGGAGAGCGGGCTATTTATATGTGCGGTCACCCCCTCCACTAGACCTCGGGTGGCTGCGGTGGACCAGCGGCGTGCGCGCGGTGGTGGGGATGGCGGTCGCCCCCGGCGGCCGCGTTCGGTTCTCGGTGTAAGCCTTCTGTCTGCGTCCGCGGCGGAGGACATTGACGGGCGCGCTCCCGACGGATTGCCGCTATCGCCGGGTTCCATGCTGCGCTGAGTTGGTATCCCTCGTCTCTGTTGACCAGATTCTCGTGAATCCTTATTTCTATGGATTCTTTGATCACGCTTTCCCAAAAGCCAGATGCTCGGCACAGTACCTTCGTGTTTTCGAAGTTGAAGGTGTGTTCTTCATTGATGCTGTGTTCTGCTATGGCTGATTTTTCTGTGTGGCCTAGTCGCACACATCTGATATGTTCTTTGCAGCGTTTAGATATGCAGCGCTCTGTTTGCCCAATGTATTGCTTTCCGCATTCGCATGGTATACTGTATACTCCTGGTGTGTTAAGGTTCAGCGCGTCTTTGGCAGAACCTAGGAGCTCCCTCGTCTTCGGTGGTGGTCGGAGAACGGTTTCGATCTTGTATTTTCCCAGAAGTCGTGCAATTTTGGCCGAGAGTGGACCCACGTACGGAAGGAAAGCGGGTCGTTTATCTTCTTCTTCTCCTTCATTATTTTCTTCTGGGGTTCTCACTGCATCTTTCTTCCTTTTAAGCGCCCTGTTAATCTGCGTTCTACTATAGCCATTTTGTTGGAAGACTTCTCTCAGGTGCTGCAGCTCGGATGGTAGGCTGTCTTTGTCGCAGATGGCGCGCGCCCTATGTACCAGGGTGGTCAGTACTGTTTGTCTTTGTGCTGGATGATGGCAGCTTGTTGCATGAAGGTATAGATCCGTATGTGACTTCTTCCTATGTACTGCATGGCCTAGTGATCTATCTGCCTTCCTGTTAATTAAAATATCAAGGAAGGGGAGGCATCCATTTTCTTCCATTTCCATTGTAAATTTTATGTTCGGATGGGTGCTGTTGAGGTGTTCAAGAAACTCATCTAGTGCCTGTTTGCCATGTCCCCACAAGACAAAAGTGTCGTCGACATAGCGGAAGAAGTGCTTCGGTTTCTGTCTGGCAGTTTGAAGGGCCACCTCCTCGAAATGTTCCATATAGAGGTTTGCAATCGCAGGAGCCAATGGGGAGCCCATCGCTACACCGTCGATCTGCTCGAAGAATTCCCCGTTGCACTGAAAGTACGTGGTTGTTAGTGCGTCTTCGAAGAGGCTGACTGTTTGTGGTTCAAAGTGCTGGGTTAAATGTGCCAAGGAGTCTAGAAGAGGCACTTTCGTAAAAAGCGATTTCACGTCGAAGCTCACGAGTAGGTCCTCCCTTTGCAGTCGCATGTCCCTGAGTACACTCCTGGAAATGGAAAAAAGAACACATTGACACCGGTGTGTCAGACACACCATACTTGCTCCGGACACTGCGAGAGGGCTGTACAAGCAATGATCACACGCACGGCACAGCGGACACACCAGGAACCGCGGTGTTGGCCGTCGAATGGCGCTCGCTGCGCAGCATTTGTGCACCGCCGCCGTCAGTGTCAGCCAGTTTGCCGTGGCATACGGAGCTCCATCGCAGTCTTTAACACTGGTAGCATGCCGCGACAGCGTGGACGTGAACCGTATGTGCAGTTGACGGACTTTGAGCGAGGGCGTATAGTGGGCATGCGGGAGGCCGGGTGGACGTACCGCCGAATTGCTCAACACGTGGGGCGTGAGGTCTCCACAGTACATCGATGTTGTCGCCAGTGGTCGGCGGAAGGTGCACGTGCCCGTCGACCTGGGACCGGACCGCAGCGACGCACCGATGCACGCCAAGACCGTAGGATCCTACGCAGTGTCGTAGGGGACCGCACCGCCACTTCCCAGCAAATTAGGGACACTGTTGCTCCTGGGGTATCGGCGAGGACCATTCGCAACCGTGTCCATGAAGCTGGGCTACGGTCCCGCACACCGTTAGGCCGTCTTCCGCTCACGCCCCAACATCGTGCAGCCCGCCTCCAGTGGTGTCGCGACAGGCGTGAATGGAGGGACGAATGGAGACGTGTCGTCTTCAGCGATGTGAGTCGCTTCTGCCTTGGTGCCAATGATGGTCGTATGCGTGTTTGGCGCCGTGCAGGTGAGCGCCACAATCAGGACTGCATACGACCGAGGCACACAGGGCCAACACCCGGCATCATGGTGTGGGGAACGATCTCCTACGCTGGCCGCACACCACTGGTGATCGTCGAGGGGACACTGAATAGTGCACGGTACATCCAAACCGTCATCGAACCCATCGTTCTACCATTCCTAGACCGGCAAGGGAACTTGCTGTTCCAACAGGACAATGCACGTCCGCATGTATCCCGTGCCACCCAACGTGCTCTAGAAGGTGTAAGTCAACTACCCTGGCCAGCAAGATCTCCGGATCTGTCCCCCATTGAGCATGTTTGGGACTGGGTGAAGCGTCGTCTCACGCGGTCTGCACGTCCAGCACGAACGCTGGTCCAACTGAGGCGCCAGGTGGAAATGGCATGGCAAGCCGTTCCACAGGACTACATCCAGCATCTCTACGATCGTCTCCATGGGAGAATAGCAGCCTGCATTGCTGCGAAAGGTGGATATACACTGTACTAGTGCCGACATTGTGCATGCTCTGTTGCCTGTGTCTATGTGCCTGTGGTTCTGTGAGTGTGATCATGTGATGTATCTGACCCCAGGAATGTGTCAATAAAGTTTCCCCTTCCTGGGACAATGAATTCACGGTGTTCTTATTTCAATTTCCAGGAGTGTATGTTTACGAATTCGGCTGAGTTTCTCAAATGGTGGCTGCAGTGTCCCACAAGGCGTTTGAGCAGTGTCGCTAGGTATTTAGCAAGTTCGTAACTGTGAGAGTTGATGGAGTCCTCACTCGGTCTCAGAGGTACCCCTTTCTGATGGATCTTGGGGAGTCCATAGAGGCGTGGTATCGCTGGAGCTCTAGGGTACAGTCGCTTTTTCATTTGCTCTGGTAAGTCCGATTTCTTCAGCAGAGCTATCGTCTTTCTACTCATCGGCGGGGTCGGATCCTTCTTCATCTCTTGTAGGCCTCGTCTTGTAGCAGAAGGTTTATTTTCTGTCGGTACTCGGCAGTACTTAACAGCACTGTCGCGTTCCCTTTGTCCGCTGGTAGGATCGTTACATCAGGGTCATCTCTAAGGGACCGGAGAGCTGCTCGTACTTCCGCAGATATGTTATTTTTAGGCAATCGAGGTCTGTCGATTATTCTGCAAGTTTCCCGTCTTACTTCCTCGGCTTCCTCCTTTGGAAGCTCTCGTGCTACTTCTTCCACGCCACTGCTAATGTCTCGTTTCGGGATAGTTCTGGGGACGGGGGCGAAATTCAGTCCTTTTTTGAGGACTGCGATTGTGGCAGCGTCCAGATCTTTTCCAGTCAAATTGACCACGGCTCTGGTATCATTCATCTCCTTTTTTTTGTCGTCTGAGTCCCGGCTAATCTGCCGAATTTTCCGAGTTGTTTAGATGTTGAGCCCCGGTTTTGCACCTCACTGTTGGAGTAAGTGCTGCAGTCGACCCATTCCCACAGACAGGCTGGTAATGTCCGTGCCAGTTGTAGGTGGCATGTGAGGAGGGTGTGCGCATTCCTATCAAGCTCATTCCGAGTGAAATGAATGCGCTCCCTTACTAAGGTCATGCTTGCTCGTCGTAATATCCGGTCGGTCTTCTTAGATTTTACTGGATGTCGAATCACCGCAAACCTTGGTAAGATGTTCTCGTCTCGACAGCGTTATAGGAAAGCCAGTGTGCTGAGAAGTTTCGCTTTCCTGGTGCGTTCTTTCTGTAGCCGTTTGAAGCTGCAGACTATTTCCTCCCCGTAGAGGTGTCGTATATGTGCCTGTAGGCTTTCCCGGCGTAAACTACTGATGAAGGTTTCTCGTGTCTCCAGCCGCGTGGTAGCGTTGATATCTCGCGACGTTTCGGGAAGTGTCACACTACCCATCTTCTCGCGAAGTGTCGAGATTCGCGGAGAGCGGGCTATTTATATGCGCGGTCACCCCCCTCCACTAGACCTCGGGTGGCTGCGGTGGATAGTGAAGTAGTTCATAGACTCATCAGCGAAGTTATTAGCGTTACTATCATCGCGCCGGGCAACACATACACACTCGAACATGCTCCACAGGTCGCTGCAACTACAGCAAGAAATCTGTAGCCTTCGCAGAAACGCCAACGGAACCGCACTTAACAGGACGAAGATGACAATGACCCACGAGACTAAATGGAGATAGTACTACGTGTAAACGCCACCCAAGAGGATACCATCACCCACCGACATGTAAGTTGCACTACTAATTTATACTAACGGCAAAGAGACTCATCTTCTTTGTTGAAAACAAAGACAGAAACATAGGGTGACGCCACTATGCAGCACAAAGCAAACTCAATAGGCGGGACTGCGAGTCACTATTCAAACTGATAATCAGTATTACGGCAGCAGTAAAAACCATTCGAAAACTGAGGCTGTGTCAGGATTAAGTGCCAATGCTGCAGTTTGGCACTCTTTCTTAGACAAAGCAAATGTGGAGGCCTACTTTCCAAAGTTCTTCATTACTGATAAGGAATCATCAGTAATCTTGAAACCTCCCTTACGGAGCACGAATTACTGACGGAAATGATGATTTGCTACGAAATTATTGCCATCAAGAGATTTAATGGAACTGTGATTCTGAACGGGCAAAAAGTATCATAGCCACCTCCAGTTTGTGCTGTGACGTTCAGATCACAACCTTTCCCGCGGTTTGTTTTTGTTAAAATGTTGTTAAGGCATTCGTGGCCACTTATTGACAACCTGCGTATTGGTTTGTGTCTCGAGTTCCTCGGCCGATGTTCGTCTGATGATTTTTCTGATGTCTCTCCAGCACGAGTGGATGGAATTGTCAATTTTTTACCCTCCACTGCTGGAGCTCGCGGCCGCAGACTATATGTACCTGGCACGCCAACGTCCAAGTGTTTCTTCGCGGTCATTTCCACTGCAGTTCTTCTCTTGCTACATGCAACGGTCGTTCACTGCAGCACAGGAATCCAGGATCCGTTTACCTTGAGGCTTTCCTCTTTCTTGATGAAGGTATTCCGGTGCTTTTGTATTTCTATAGCTTCTCTAAACAAGCGGGGTGATAGCTCATCTCTAATCCTCCAATCATTTCAATTAACTTTTCCGCGTGTGCGTAATATGCGGTGTATTCCCGACGTTGGAAGTGGGTCCCTTTTCTCCTTTTCCGATCTGAGACACTCTTTGATCTTCTTTGTCCGTTTGTAAATAGTCTTTATGCCGTGTTTGGGCAATATACGGCCGATTCTGTCCGTTAATCTGGGAATGTATGGCAGAAAGGCAGTACCCGACATTTCGTTTTCTGATGTATGACTTACTTAACCTCAAGATGGTTCTTCTCCGCAATCGCTCTGAATATCGTTCGCAAAAGCAATTCTCAACAGCTAGGAGACTGTCGTGACAGAACTGTTACCTATTAGGGCATTGATACGATGTCGGTTATCTTCCAGACGGTGAACTAACGTGGATAGCGACATGTTATGTGCTACGTAATACGACGCCAAAATTCACTAGGGTTGGTCAAGTTTTTCAAATAAGCACTATCTTTAATTTGTTCTGGAATACAATCAATGTAACAGAATTTTGTGCTTTTAACATAACGTTGAAAGCCATTCGACGAAATTTGAACGTGAGCCAAAGCAGCAAGGGTTGCATGGTTTTCCAGCCTCATGTTTCGCGCCCTCCTGTAGCCTTATTATATTAAAGGAGGCGGGGGGACATGAATTCACAATATTTGTGAATAAAATGGCATAGGCTCCCTCTGTGCCCCCCACCCCCCTCCAGTTGAGCAAATCGTCGGTGCTAGCCGCGCATCTTTGTTGACATCCTTGAAAACGTACCTGTGCAGAGACAACCCGTGACAGGTTCCTAGGTGCCTAAGGGCGGGCTCTCCCTTCAAAACTCCTCCGAAACTACATGCCCGCTAGGAGGAAACAGAGCAGCAGCACAGCTCTCTTCAAGTTTGTTGGTTTTTCACTT
Organism: Schistocerca cancellata; assembly: GCF_023864275.1. Taxonomy (NCBI): domain Eukaryota; kingdom Metazoa; phylum Arthropoda; class Insecta; order Orthoptera; family Acrididae; genus Schistocerca; species Schistocerca cancellata. The sequence continues at coordinate 121,230,764 of NC_064634.1, forward strand.
AAGATACAATTGGAGGTCCTCAGTGTACGTATGGTATTGGCAGTAGGACAAAGCTGATTACACATCATTGACACCCAATATAAAGAGTATAGGGTCTAATACAGAACCCACTTGTTACTACCTGCTTCTGTTATGACTTTATGGAGCCAGACTGGCGCATTGCTGACGGCACGACAGGTATGAACGAAACTTGGCGAGAAATTTAGGCTGATAAATTTGGCAAGTACAGTATCGAAGGCTCCGGTGTCAATGGCTTTCTTGAATTCCAGTAAGTACATCATACTCGCCTCTTGTGAATCCATGGCGAGCATCAGGCCATCTGTTACCTTCGTTAATGTATATGTTCTGCTTTGATGGTAAAGGAAACATGACTGGTATTCCTGTAGTAGGTCTTTTGTAGTGAGGTACTTTGTTAGCTTGTCGTGGACTATATATTCTAAGGCCTTAGACAGTGCAAGAGAAATACAAACAGGTCGGTGATCGTGCTGTGGCAACGTGCTATTTTGGTAGTGACTTCACTAGCTCTTCTTACCAGGCCTCAGAGAAAACAGGCAAATCAGACAGCTTCTAAGCCAACTGAATAACACATTTAAATTTCTAAATCTTTGCTTATTCTCTTCATCATCATCATCGTCACAGTCCAATCCAGTCACTTGTTGATGTCGTCTCTTGGACCCAACCAGATTCTTCCACTTCTGCATATCTTTACTCTCACTGTCAACTGAATCCACCAGTCTTCTGTAAGCCACTTTGCCATGTAGCCAGTGCTCTGAGATTTGTCATTTTTCTTAAATTGGGCTCCAGCCTATCATTTATTCTCAGCAACTGTCAACATTTCTGCGAGTGAAATGACCAGACCGCTGCAATTTCGAGGTATTTACTCTTTCCATATCATCACTGGCGTTTATTGTCCGTCCGATACATATTGCTTTGTTTCTGTATTTCTGTGTGTAGCCGAAAATTAAACTTTCCATTACTCTTCGAGCTACTATGAGTTTACTAGGAATTAAATAATTTAAGCTCCACGTCTCACAGCCCTAAAAATGAAACAGCCCAACAGACAGCTTTCTACGACAAGAATGGGAAAGGGGGCTCAACGCACTTGCTTGCACATGCTGCTATAAAGTCTGGTTTGTTATGAGTATAAGACATGTGATAAACTTTTAACGTATAAGTGCTACGTTAATGGTTAGGGAATAATCACACACTTTTGCCTCACCCAACAAATAATTCTGCTGGCCACACAATAACATTAAATGCGAACATTTTACGTTGGGCTTTACAGTGACTATTACTGACTTTAAATGAAACAACAAGTTTATTGCTATACATCACATGTTACACATCACATGTATGTCACACATCACATGTGAGGTGTTACGACTGTGAAAGGAACATGTGACCACTGGAGACAGTACCGTAAGTTCGTCCAAAAAATCTTAACACAACACACACACACAAAAACACACACACACATTTCATACTAACAAACATAAATATACCTGATGATGGAGGTTTAAACCTTTTAAACGCGTCGTGGAGATAAACAGTGACTGGTAACAGTAAACTGGTTGTTTCAATTCACACAATAACTCAACTAAACGCAGGTCTGACTTTTGGGACTGATGAAACTGAATAATTTTCTATAGTCACTGACTTTGTTTTACAATCAGTTAAATATATCACACCTTTTTTCTGCTTTAAATGGTACGACAACGTGACAATTAAAGTTTCAATAAACAAACCGACAACAGCAGGATATCATGTTAGCATTAGACACTTAGTCCCAGTGGGTAACTATCGACAAATAATAGGTCTTACATTTGATCTCGAAATCAAAATAGAGCGCTAATTAACTTGCAAAAATTACAAGCTCTCACATTGGTTGCCTCGAAATTTTTATAATTCACAGCATTGTAGCTGTATACATCTAACACACACAAAGCACTTCAGTCTAGACTAGAATTTTACCGTGTGTCCTTGGATTTTTGCAAGCTACATTTTGGAAGTATTCAGAGGTTTATTAGCGTGGGAGTTACTGTACGCTAAATTGCTAACAATTACAAACATTACGAAATATCCACAATTATAGAAATATATCTTAGTCTACTTTACCATACAGTCGCTACTTTTATTAATGTACAAGTTTATTTACGTGAGAATGGTGTTTACATATCTCGGAGTCCGTACTTCGGGGAAGAAACACTGACGTCATTCATATGAAAGCATACATTTTCCCATTACGTTGACGGCACGCTTGTCCTTTCGTTCCCTGTAAGGGACATCTCCTTCACTTCCTTACACATCTGAAATTCATGCATCTCAATATCACTATGGTGATTGAAGCAAAAGTTCAAAATGGTTCAAATGGCTCTGAGCACTATGGGACTTAACTGCTAAGGTCATCAGACTGCTAAGGTTATCAGACTGTAGCGCCTTTAACAGCTTGGCCACCACGGCCGGCCGAAGCAAAAGTGAAGTTACCATTCCTGAACATCAAAATGAAGACAAGACCTGATGACAACATGGGCCACGACGTGTATGGGAAAAGAACACATACTGACCTGTATTTGCAAACAGACAGCTGAGACCACCCTGTAGTACTAAAGTCACTATCACACAGGCGGCGCATCATCTCAAACGTAGATATTCTATTCTAAGAACTGGAACACTGCAGGGCTGTGTTTCGAAGAAACGGTTATTCTGAATAGCAGATTAGGAACGCTCTCCGCCCCACCATTAGAGTGAAACTTGTGGAGACGGAGATGTCACAGAGGAAGAGGTAGCCACTTTCTTTATGTTGCACTACGGCGCACAGTCGGGAAAATTCGGACGCATACTGAAAAATCACCTAGTCATTCGCCCGCCCAATAAATCAAGAGCATTACTCGGGAGCATCAAAAATGACTCCAGTTTTCGGAAGGCAGGAGTTTATCACATTCCATGCCTATGCACAAGCGGCGGGAATATTAACGTATTTTCCATAACACGAAATATGAAGTGGGGGTGCACTTGATGTCCACCATCAAAAGAACCTAAGAAAATCGTAAAATATGTTTAACTGTTATTAACAAATAGGTACTGATACGTGAGTACAATGCATAACCTGGAAACATGTTTTAGCAAATTCTTAGCAACACCAATATATCTTCTGTAAAGTTTACAATGTGTAGAGGAGTACAGTATGACCACCCGATACAATTTAAAAAGTCCACATTTCGTTAATTGTCACTGATTTTCATTCACATCATACTTTTTGAAGTTATGTAGATGTCTGATAAGGGCCTCGAACCTGAAAATATGAGCGTGAATGTAGCGAAAAGTCACATTCACTACTTATACTTAAATATTTAGGTTAAATTCTACTAAATAATTTAAAACAGTTACCGAATATGATGTAATAAATCATTAAAAACATTAAATAGTTTTTCATAAACTTAAGATATAGAGTACCAGGATAGGTTCCGATATTTTCACAAGATCGACACGAATTCAAAGCCCCTCCACCCCGCTCTTGTGTTGCGAGGGTTAAAGATCGATGCCGAGAACACCAGCAGCGCAGTCGACTAATGTGTCCCAACAGGTCGGCACTATTTGTCAGAGAGTCATACAATGGAGTGCGAACGTAACAGGAGTTTCAAAATTATGGGACAGCGTCGTTGGAGAGGTCATCGAAATTCGCAACGGAGACAATCCCATCAACTGGGACTGCGGCCCTAATCACAGTAAGGTTTAGGAACCATCACTGTGAAGAAAACATAAAAACCTGACGGCCATGTGGACGGAATAAGTTCACCTACGGTTATACAGACGCCGACACCATCGCTTCCGTGGACGCCGACAAGCGCCCTAAGGCGTGTACCACATAGAAAACGTTTCGATGGGCAAGGGACTTTTTTTGGGGGGGGGGAGGGGCAAGAGGGGGAGGAGGCAGCGCACCCGCTGAAACTCAGTTCGACAGTGCATCTGATGATGGCAACGTGTCTGATCGCCGAAATATTGTGCTTGTAGGACACTGTGAACCACCAGCACTCGCTTTTCGATTACTCCTCTTTCCGTCCGATACGATCAGCGACAGAGTAGCACTCGCATCGAACATCATGGATTACCCGTTGTATATATTTCAATACATGTTTCCATAACATTTTTCGCCTCTACGGCTCCCCCTAATATCTTGAACGCCATTTTCTGTTGTTTTAACACGTTTTCTATTATCTTATCTTATTGACAGGAATACTCTCTTTCAAATTCTGAAGGTGGAGGGGGTAAAATACAGGGAGCGAAAGGCTATTTACAATTTGTACAGAAACCAGATGGCAGTTATAAGAGTCGAGGGACATGAAAGAGAAGCAGTGGTTCGGAAGGGAGTGAGACAGGGTTGTAGCCTCTCCCCGATGCTATTTCATATGTATATTGAGCAAGCGGTAAAGGAAACGAAACAAAAGTTCGGAGTAGGCATTAAAATCCATGGAGAAGAAATAAAAACTTTGAGGTTTGCCGATGACATTGTAAATCTGTCAGAGAAAGCAAAGGACTTGCAAGAGCAGTTGAACGGAATGGACAGTGTCTTGAAAGGAGGATATAAGATGAACATCAACTAAAGAAAAACGAGGATAATGGAATGTAGTCGAATTAAGTCGGGTTATGCTGAGGGGATTGGATTAGGAAATGATACACTTAAAGTAGTAAAGGAGTTTTGCTATTTGGGGAGAAAAATAACTGATGATGGTCGATGTACAGAGGATGTAAAATGTAGACTAGCAATGGCAAGGAAAGCGTTTCTGAAGAAGAGAAATTTGCTAACATCGAGTATTGATTTAAGAGTCAGGAAGACGTTTCTGAAAGTATTTGTATGGAGTGTAGCCATGTAGGGAAGTGAAACATGGACGATAAATAGTTTAGACAAGAAGAGAATACAAGCTTTCGAAATGTGGTGCTACAGAAGAATGCTGAAGATTAGATGGGTAGATCACATAACTAATGAGGAGGTATTGAATAGAATTGGGGAGAAGAGGAATTTGTGGCACAACTTGACTAGAAGAAGGGATCGGTTGATAGGACACGTTCTGAGGCATCAAGGGATCACCAATTTAGTACTGGAGGGCAGCGTGGAGGAGAAGAATCGTAGAGGGAGACCAAGAGATGAATACACTAAGCAGATGCAGAACGATGTCGGCTGCAGTAGGTACTGGGAGATGAAGAAGCTAGCACAGGATAGAGTAGCATGGAGAGCTGCATCAGACCAGTCTTAGGACTGAAGACCACAACAACATCTATTATCTCGTCCCTTACACTAACCGGGATATTTCTCATTGATCTTTCCTTGCCAATTTTCACGGAAAACATCTCATATCATATCTTATGAGTCATCTTAATATTCAGCACTATGCTCTAGCATCACATCTGAAACACTGCGATTATGCTCTTTTCCGATCTTCCCACAGTCCATATTCTTCCCGTAGAAAGCTGTGATCCCGAAGTATATTGTTTGAAATTTCTTACTCAAAGAAGGTCAGTATGTGGAACTAACAGGCTTCTTTAAACAAAGAACGCGCTCTTTCTCTCTGTTTCTGTATTTATGTCTACCTTGCTTTGTACATCATACGTGATTTCGCTTCCAAGGCAGCAGAATTCCTTCACTTCTTTTACCATATCGTCCCCAGTTCGGATGCTGTTACTCTTCAATGCTTTAGTCTTTCTTTGTCAATCCATACCTGTTATTAGCACTTTCGTATTCCTATTTAAATAAAAGTAAACAATTAGTCATTCCGAATGCTGACTTATACCGTAGCCATTTCATTGAATGGTCGTACTGGAAGAAGAAGCCCGTCGATTTCCTCAGTAATTAACTGTATACACCGATATTAATATGTACAGGAAGTAGATACGGTTTTAATTAAGAACGCTGGCGTGTGCCTTTGACGAGCTGATGGAGTCCCCCACCAATGGCGTGCCGTCTCTTTTTCAGCCGTCCTGTCCTCCACGAGTCTTTGATGTTAGTTCCCGCCGGCACCGGGGGATTTACCATTGCAAAACATCCGTGGGACACCCGCGGAATTAAAGTCGCATCTAGGCTCGGTACGGCGCGGCGCTGTGTTAATCAGTTTCGTTAGATAGCAGGCGTCCTTTTTCCCGTGCTTCTGTGATCCGCCTTTTATGTCCGGAAATTGCTTGCATTCGGTTATCTGCCGTACAGACTACTCCGGTCCGCTGCATATGAATACCGCGCTGCTGCGCAGTGGATGTTGTTTGGCACGTTGCAAAACTCGTCTAACTGTATTTTGAGCGCAGAGAATTCGAGGAATGAATTATCTAATTCTTTCTACACTAGTGACGATCGCGGGTTTCACGAAACTTTATTATTCTCATTAATACTTCAGACCGATCATAAAATATGTATTTAAGATTGATTTGAAGTAACTATTGTACAATACTATTATCTAACGGTGAGAGTCTTCAGTTGACTCTTCTCCTGGTGTGTCAGTGAAATGCTGTGCCCAGCAACGTACTACTGCTTACTACTGCTTACACTGTACTATTGCCGACATTGTGCATGCTCTGTTGCCTGTGTCTATGTGCCTGTGGTTCTGTCAGTGTGATCATGTGATGTATCTGACCCCAGGAATGTGTCAATAAAGTTTCCCTTTCCTGGGACAATGAATTCACGGTGTTCTTATTTCAATTTCCAGGAGTGTATTACTTGATGTGCCATAGTGAACAACGTTATTTCTTGCTTAGCTCGTCTCTTCTTTCCTTCCTAGTGAATGGCTTTGCTCATTAGGAATTACAACGATGTCGCTGCGGTTATTTTTTTTTTTAATTCTTTATTCAAACAACAACCCAATACCTTAGTCTTTATTGGGTCCTAGTTCTACATATACTTACAATTACTGCAGCTACATTATTTACTACAGATTGTGTGTTGTTACGTTATTATTACACTATGGGCGTCTCTTGATTATGCTATCATTATTGTTTCTAAATGTTTCTTTTGACTAGCTGAGCTACGTACAAGATTAATACATTGATGTCTGTTTCTAATTATATACAACGTTGTGCAAATACTTTAAAGTACTCTACACTACCTGCAGAGTTCCAGGTGTGCCAGCGTGATGTAAAAACCTACATCATCGGCTATGCAAACCGAGCTAATCCCAGTGGGCATGCATCTGGCACGGGGTTGGCCCAAGATCTGGAATTCGCTGCAGTTTTATACTAACAGTTTATCCTATCTTAACCTACATCTAACCCAAAATTCTTATTACTACCGTCATATTTAGTGCTTGTCGTAATCGGTGATTTATGCATCCTCCTCCTAAATTCGAGACGTGGCGGATCCCAGCCGTGAGGAGACAATCCAATTCCACGTCCCAGCGGAACAGGACAGGTGCTTGGAGACTAGATTCGTGTGCTATCTTTGTGCTATCCTAATTATGGCTGTTCCTTTGTAAATCCCTTTATGTGAGATTTCGTTTGAGAGGTCATTAAGGAATTTGGAATGTTTCCTGTTGCCTGAGCAAATGGTACATGTCACGACTGAGTAATGGTTGCCTAAGTTGTGATGGAATGTCATCGAAAATGGGGCAATCGTACACCTATTGGTCTGGACTGCCCTGCATGGCGCCAGAGTCACACAATGGGGTAGCCCGCTTCCCAAACCGCCAGAGATATGCCGGATACGGTGCATTTCCAGTAAGAAAATGCAGCAGTTCTCCGGTTAGTTTGGGATACCTGAGCTGAAGGCGCTCCTTGATATTCGACAGCAACTCATCAGTTCTGCGGGTTTATTATAAACGCTAGATCCTTACTTATTGCACTGCTTTTTAACACTCAAATCGAGGAACTGTAAACTGCAATTATTTTCTAGTTTCGTCTTGAACGTTTCCAATATTTCATATTTATCATCCAAAGTATAGCCGATAAACAAAACAGTATCGTCTACGTAACAGTGATAATAGTAATATTGCCTGTTAGAGTTCAAAACAGGAATGCTACCTTTGATGGATAGTCATCGATATACACTATGTGATCAAAACTGTCCAGACACCCCCAGAACATAGGTCCATTGTGCTACCATCTACTGCCAGGTACTCCATACCAGCGACCTCAGTAGTCATTATGCATCGTGACAGAGCGGTATGGGGAGCTCCGCGGAATTCACGGACTTCCAATGTGGATAGGTCTTAGGGTGTCACTTGTGTCTTACGTTTATACGTGAGATTTTCACACTCCTAAACATCCCTAGGCACACTGTTTCCGATGTGATAGTGAACTGGAAGCGAGAATGGACACGTACAGCACAAAGGTGTACAGATCGAACTCGTCTGTTGACTGACAGAGACCGCCTACAGTTGAAGAGGGTCGTAATGTGTAGTAGGCATACATCTACACTCCTGGAAATTGAAATAAGAACACCGTGAATTCATTGTCCCAGGAAGGGGAAACTTTATTGACACATTCCTGGGTCAGATACATCACATGATCACACTGACAGAACCACAGGCACATAGACACAGGCAACAGAGCATGCACAATGTCGGCACTAGTACAGTGTATATCCACCTTTCGCAGCAGTGCAGGCTGCTACTCTCCCATGGAGACGATCGTAGAGATGCTGGATGTACTCCTGTGGAACGGCTTGCCATGCCATTTCCACCTGCCGCCTCAGTTGGACCAGCGTTCGTGCTGGACGTGCAGACCGCGTGAGACGACGCTTCATCCAGTCCCAAACATGCTCAATGGGGGACAGATCCGGAGATCTTGCTGGCCAGGGTAGTTGACTTACACCTTCTAGAGCACGTTGGGTGGCACGGGATACATGCGGACGTGCATTGTCCTGTTGGAACAGCAAGTTCCCTTGCCGGTCTAGGAATGGTAGAACGATGGGTTCGATGACGGTTTGGATGTACCGTGCACTATTCAGTGTCCCCTCGACGATCACCAGTGGTGTACGGCCAGTGTAGGAGATCGCTCCCCACACCATGATGCCGGGTGTTGGCCCTGTGAGCCTCGGTCGTATGCAGTCCTGATTGTGGCGCTCACCTGCACGGCGCCAAACACGCATACGACCATCATTGGCACCAAGGAAGAAGCGACTCTCATCGCTGAAGACGACACGTCTCCATTCGTCCCTCCATTCACGCCTGTCGCGACACCACTGGAGGCGGGCTGCACGATGTTGGGGCGTGAGCGGAAGACGGCCTAACGGTGTGCGGGACCGTAGCCCAGCTTCATGGAGACGGTTGCGAATGGTCCTCGCCGATACCCCAGGAGCAACAGTGTCCCTAATTTGCTGGGAAGTGGCGGTGCGGTCCCCTACGGCACTGCGTAGGATCCTACGGTCTTGGCGTGCATCCGTGCGTCGCTGCGGTCCGGTCCCAGGTCGACGGGCACGTGCACCTTCCGCCGACCACTGGCGACAACATCGATGTACTGTGGAGACCTCACGCCCCACGTGTTGAGCAATTCGGCGGTACGTCCACCCGGCCTCCCGTATGCCCACTATACGCACTCGCTCAAAGTCCGTCAACTGCACATACGGTTCACGTCCACGCTGTCGCGGCATGCTACCAGTGTTAAAGACTGCGATGGAGCTCCGTATGCCACGGCAAACTGGCTGACACTGACGGCGGCGGTGCACAAATGCTGCGCAGCTAGCGCCATTCGACGGCCAACACCGCGGTTCCTGGTGTGTCCGCTGTGCCGTGCGTGTGATCATTGCTTGTACAGCCCTCTCGCAGTGTCCGGAGCAAGTATGGTGGCTCTGACACACCGGAGTCAATGTGTTCTTTTTTCCATTTCCAGGAGTGTATCAAGACCAGCACAGAGGAATTCCAAACTGCATCAGGATCCACTGAAAGTTCTATGACAGTTAGGCAGGAGGTGAGAAAACTTTAATTTCATGGTCGAGTGGCTGCTCACAAGCCACACATCACACCGGTAAATGTCAAACGACGCCACGCTTGGTGTAAGGAGCGTAAACACTGGACGATTGAACACTGGAAAAACGTCGTGTGGAGTGACGAATCATGGTACACAATGTGGCGATCCGATGGGAGTGTGTGGGTTTGGCAAATTCCCGGTGAACGTCATCAGTCAGCGTGTGTTGTGCCAACAGTAAAATTCGGAGGCGGTTGTGTTATGGTGTCGTCGTGTTTTGCATGGAGCGGGCTGGCACCCCTTGTTGTTTTGCGTGGCACTATCACAGCACAGGCCTACACTGATGTTTTAAGCTACTTCTTGCTTCCCACTGTTGAAGAGCAATTCGGGGATGGCGATCGAGCACATGTTTATAATGCACGGCCTGTGGAGGAGTGGTTACGTGACAATAACGTCCCCTGTAATGGACTGGCCAGCACAGAGTCCTGATCAGAATCCTATAAAACACCTTTGGAATGTTTCGGAATGCCGACTTTGTGCCAGGCCTCACCGACCGACATCGATACCTCTCCTGAATACAGCACTCCGTGAAGAGTGGGCTGCCATTCCCCAAGATAGCTACCAGCACCTGACTGAACGTATGCCTGCGAGAGAGGAAGCTGTCATGAAGGCTAAGGATGGATCAACACCATATTGAATTCCAGCATTACCGTTGGAGGGCGCCACGAATGTGTGAGTCATTTTCAGCCAGGTGTCCGTATACTTTTGATAACATAGTGCATGTTACGCCGTTCGTCCTAAACGTTCCGAGACTTATTTTATTGCTACCGTATAAGTGAAGTCAGAGTAGTAACAGTGGTAGCGGCTTGAACTCACAACTGTAAACAACAGATGTGCATTTAATCAGTCAGTTGTGAGCAATGAGTGTTAAGTAGTGGGCGAGCAACCGTAATGTGTCCACGTTGCTGTGTCGCAAATCACAGAGAAGCATCATATGTGAATCAGGTGTCCAATACACCCTTCAGAGCGTTTTGAAGTATTTCGCAGTGTTCGTCCTGCACGGCCAGACTCCCGGGAAAAACACCGTCGCGTGGTAGAATGCCACGGCTTCATTGAAATGCGAAAGGTGGACAATAATTTTCCGGAAATCTAACCTACTACATAAGAACAAAGCGCAGAAATTCTCATGAATGGTCAACACTTTGCCGACAATATATAGTCAAGCTAATGTGATTGCATATACACGAAGTACAATATGCTGGAGCTTATTTTCTGTTGCACAAGGTCAGTCGTATTATCTATCTTTGATCTAGAACGAGTGGTTTATAACACAAGATACAAGCGTTAGGCAAAATAAGGAAACACAGCAAAAGACGTATGCCTCATGATAAATGCATATGCTGACCAATCCTGCAGTTCGTGTCGTTGTATGACCTCAACAGTACCTGCGCTATTACTTCAATAAGATGCAAGTGTTATTGGTGGTCAGAATAGTGTTCTGCGTAGTTGTGAGTGCATTATGTCGGTGCTAAGCGAATTGTTGATTCTCGGATAGTGGATGCTTCTGTAAGCGAAGTAACTGTAGTGTTAGGTACTTCAAGAGGCACCATACACAGGATGTATAGTGCATACGGGGCAAGCGAAATAACATCATCCGCTAAGTGACAACGCAGACGAAACAGTGTCTGCGGTGATCGTGACAGACGGTCATTAAGGAGGATTGTGCCGAAAAGTGAAGGGACGACAGCTGCAAAAGTCACTGCAGAACTGTACGTCGTACATGCAAACCCTGTCAGCACCGAAACAGTACGAAGGGAGCTGCATAAGCACGGGGAGCTGTACTTTCAGCATCACTCATTGCTGCTTCAAATGCCTTTAACATGAAAACGAGGTGTCGAAGCCATAGAACCTGGACCATAGGGCAATGGAAGAATGTCATTTGATCGGAATGGTCTGGTATCCAACTTCTCGCCGAATTTACGTCCAAAGAGTGAAATACTCGTAGGCTGGGCATCGCTGATGGTTTGGGAAGGCATGTCGTCATATACCGTGGGCCCTTGGTTACTCTGCCAGCTCGCATTATGGATAAGGAATGTGTGTCCCTTTTGGGTGATCATGTCCATCCTGTGGTACAAAGTTTGTACCCCAATTGCGATGCTGTGTTCTAAGACGACAGGGTCTCTGGTAAGACAGCTTACATAGTCCAGGTTTGGTGAACATGAGGATGAATGTCGGCATCTTCCCTGGTAGTCACAGTCGCCAGGTATCAATATTATTGAGTCTGTGATCTGCTTTAAAGAAAAGGGTGAATAGTCGCTATCCACCACCATCACCTTTACGTGAACTTGCCACTATTTTGCAGGAATAATGGCAAGAGATACTCTTTAAAACCACAAAGAACCTGTGTCTGTCCATTCAGAGACGACTGGAAGATGTTTTGAATGCCAACGCATTTCTTACAACGTATTACGCTTGGTAACGTGATGTGTTTTTGGTATTTCTATAGCTTTGTACACTACTGGCCATTAAAATTGCTACACCAAGAAGAAATGCAGATGATAAACGGGTATTCATTCGACAAATATATTATACTAGAACTGACATGTGATTACATTTTCACGCATTTTGTGGTGCATAGATCTTGAGAAATCAGTACCAAGAGCAACCACCTCTGGCCGTAGTAACGGCGTTGATATGCATGGGCATTGAGTCAAACAGAGCTTGGATGGCGTGTACAAGTAAAGTTGCCCATCCAGCTTCAACACGATACCACAGTTCATCAAGAGTAGTGACTGACGTATTGTGATGAGCCAGTTGCTCGGCCACCATTGAATAGACGTTTTCAATTGGTGAGACATCTGGAGAATGTGCTGGCCACGGCAGCAGTCGAACATTTTCTGTATCCAGAAAGGTCCGTACAGGACCTGCAACATGCGGTCGTGCATTATCCCGCAGAAATGTAGGGTTTCGCAGGGCTCGAATGAAGGATATATATAGCCACGGGTCGTAACACATCTGAAATGTAACGTCCACTGTTCAAAGTGCCGTCAGTGTGAACAAGAGGTGACCGAGACGTGTAACCAATGGCACCCCATACTATCACGCCGGGTGATACGCCAGTACGGCTTTGACGAATACACGCGTCCAATGTGCGTTCACCGCGATGTCGCCAAACACTGATGCAACAATCATGATGCTGTAAACAGAACCTGGATTCATCCGAAAAAATTATGTTTTGCCATTCGTGCACCCAGGTTCGTCGTTGAGTACACCATCGCAGGCGCTGCTGTCTGTGATGCAGCGTCAAGGGTAACTGCAGACATGGTCTCCGAGCTGATAGTCCATGCTGCTGCAAACGCCCTAGAACTGTTGGTGCAGATGGTTTTTGTCTTGCAAACGTGTCATCTGTTGACTCAGGGATCGAGATGCGGCTGCAACGATCCTTTACAGCCAGGTGGTTAAGATGCCTGTCATCTCGACTGCTAGTGGTACGAGGCCGTTGCGATCCAGCACGGCGTTCCGTATTACCCTTCTGAACCCATTGATTCCATATTCTGCTAACAGTCATTGGATCTCGACCAACACGAGCAGCAATGTCGCGATACGATAAAGCCCAATCGCGATAGGCTTCAATCCGTCCTTTATCAAAGTCGGAAACGTGATGGTACGCTTTTCTGCTCCTTACACGAGGCACCACAACAGCGCCGGTCAACTGCTGTTTGAGTATGAGACATCAGTTCGAAACTTTCCTCATGTCGGCACGTTGTAGGAGTCGCCATCGGCGCCAACCTTTTGTGAATGCTCTGAAAAGCTAAACATTTGCATATCAGAGCATCTTCTTCCTGTCGGTTAAATTTCGCTTCTGTGGCACGTCATCTTCGTTCTGTAGGAATTTTAATGGCCAGTAGTGTATGTAGATGTCATGACGGATATTTTATGATACGTATGTAATTTCCTTAAAATATGTAATGACTTTTGTCGTAATGTACAGTTAGAGGGCGCAAATTTTATTCGAAAATGTCATACTTTTATTTTTTAAACCACGTTACGTCAGTCTGTTAAATAATCACTGTGATGGAAACTTCAAGATAATTTACTTCACCTTCACCCCACAAAACTTCCAAATATATTTCCGTGAAAGTGCTCATGCCTGTTTGCCCAGATCAGGACAACATCTGTACGACGCCGCAGTTGCGTGCTAGCAGTCACTGACCAGATGATGTCGACGCTATAGCGCCTTTTGCTTTCGTTTTTCAGTGCACTTGAAGATATTGGAGTGAGTGCCATGGAAGGAAGCAAACCACAAGATTTTTTTCTTGTTTCAAGTGGGATCGTTTTGTAATGGATTATTCATCATTGATTAACACTACATGCTTTAATGTAGAACATCTTTGTGTTACCACAGTGGTTCACATTACGTTACCTGATGATCACCGATTGTGATGACTGCAATCATTAAACGATACTCCAAAATTTGCATTCAGTGGTAAAAGTTCGAAACCTGGGTGTACATGATCTAACTGGATGCAATGGAAATGGAAGTTTGGACTATCTACGTTTTTTGTTGAATGTTACTGGTCGCTCACTAGGCATTCCTACCCTGTAACATTCCAGGTCTTAGTATACGGAGCCTTTCTGTGAACTAATAACAAAGCCATTAATAGGTAATTCGTAATGAGAAGCCTCTTCTCAAGGGTACTCCCATTCGGTGGCACAAAAAGTCTTTTGTGCAGTACAAACAGCTTAAAAGAAGTGTATCCCTCGTTGCTGACATTTTCTGGCAGCATATGACACACCTTTTGGTAAGTATAACGGCCAAGAAGAAACCGTCAAGTCCTGCGTTTGCTGATTCAACAAAAATAGCTCTAGAGCCGCATATTTTGCAGGTCATTCTCCGCAGGACCTCTTCTCCCTAAAATATCTCCATTTTTCACAAATTCTCGGAAGAACATCAAGAAAAATACTTTCCGGCGAAAATGTGCTTCATGTATTAATGTCAACAAATTTCTACAGGTGTGTAACCGGAAAATCACTCAAGCACAGTAAAGCTGTTGTGTAAAAGATGATGGACTATATTGTTGATGATAGATTTGTTACTTACGTTTTTCCTTTATATTTAAAAATCCTATAAAAAACACTCTAAATGTAGGCATTGTAGTAATACCAGTGAATTGCGTATTTCCATGACAAGCATACAATGATAGTCTACTTCAATAAAATAAAAATCTATAATTACAGCCTGCCCAAAACTTCACGCATTAGTAAGATATTAAGCACTTTTGACCATTATTTACCAAGGTCTGTGTCTGTGTGAAATCCTGTGTCATACCCATTAAGCATTTTGCAACTAGCAAAAAGTATGTAACTCTCGCAGTGAGGATAGACCCAAACAGAAAACAAGTTTACAAATTATTCAATGTTACACAAACCAGTGAAACTGTGTGTTAGAGAAACAAAGAATTATGATGGTATAAGCAGAAAAATGAATATATTAACACGCCACGCGTGCATTGTCGCACTTCCTTAATTTTTCGGCTTTAGACCTAGTGGGCAGTGAACTAAATTTGCAAAGAATACTTAAATGGAGCAGTTAAGATTTTCTTACTGATTTTAAGTTTGGAAATTCGTATCTCCCACTAAGGTACAATAGTTTGAAATTTGGCTCTAAGGTGCCTACAACTTTCCTCTGTAACGGTGCAAAGCTCAGCTCCGTACAACGTCACCATCAGGCTCGGTGACGCTATAAACAGCAAGTGTCGACGCACTCTAAAATATGCCACAGTTCACTAGCTCAAGTAAGGTGTAAGGAGGATTATTGGTGTCAAATTGGCACCAAATTACTCCATAATTCCGCCCAGTGCCACAGTGGACGTGTCTACGATGGAAAGATCGTCGCTCTTCCTGTCACCCACATGTCACCGTTTCTTTTGACGGGTGTGCAATGGCGGTCAGAACCGGGACGCTCAGCGTCCAAATGATACAGTTTTCTAACGGGTATTCGAGACAAACTTTTCAGACACATCACCGTTCAGCATCGCCACAAAAAGGCCTTAGAGGTTGGATAATTGCCGTCAAAGAAACCACAGCTTTCTTTGGGACATCGATACCCTCCCACTGTGCGATCTAAAACAACAGTTCACGTAACACTGAGCAACACCAGGACGTTCTTGACCACTTTTGACACTGGTGACACACCCCACCCGGAAGATTCAACCCTTCTGTATGAATGTCATGGGCCAACAACTGACTTCTACGTTATCGCACCATTTTGGAGCGCAGTGCGACTGCAGTTTCTGCTCGGGGTTACACATTACGCTTTTTCAGCCTCCTGCTTCACGCCTTCCTAAGACGTGATCATAGACACATGATTGAATGGAACTGTAGGTACCTCTAACACCACTAACTTTGGCAGCACCCTCGGTGCCATCGGTACAACTTTGTTGAGCACTTTAAAACCGTTCCACTTGAGACGAACTCTGGCCATATGCCAAGGCATCTGCAGGCAGGCTACACCTCAGCTCTAACGTCTGCTAATAGGCATGAAGAATATGAGGAGTATCAAGGGGTTGTTTGTATGCAGGTGACTGGTACTCTCATTAAAGTTTATCCATGTTCAGGTACATTATCACAAAGCTTAATAAAGACGAGAGGGTGTTGCCGAACTGGGGAGTATTAAAGGGATCATTTGCCGTTTTATTCATGCTTGTGTCAATGTCGCACCCCTCAATCATCACATTACAGGAGACTGTGAAACAGTCGGGCTGAAAAAAGTATAAATACCCTTTGCTGCTTCGGATCATGTTCAAATTGGTCGAATGGTTTGGAACGATGCCTAAGGTTCAGCCTTCCACCCTGTAACCCAGAGCAACAACTATGGTCGCACTGCACTCCGGATGTGCGATGTGTGCCATGTTGATCAATGGAGTTGCTGGCCCAATTATCCTTAGAGAAGCTTTGAATCGTCCGCCGGGTATCAGCAGTTTCAAAGATGGTCAAGAACGCTGCCTTGTTGCTCACTGCACTGCGAACTGTAGTTTACAGCAGCGAAATGTGTTAGGATGAACACCTCAAAGAAAGGGGTGATGTCACTGCCGCCCTTTATACCGCCACTGTGGCATTATCGTATCGATTCTGAACGGCGGTGTGTGTGAAAGGCTTTCCTCGGCCAACTATAAGAAAACTATGTTATTTCAATGCTGGGTTCCGCGGTTCTGATCTCCATAGAAGAGATTTCTAAAGAAGTGGTGAAATGTGGGGAAGAGGTAGTTTTATGACCTTCCCACCTCGTGACATGCGGACGGTGGCGTTGGGCTGAACCGTGGTGAAATTTAGCACCAATGTGGCATCATAAAATCGCTTTACACCTTACACGAACTTCTGAATTTTGGCCTATTTTTCTGATATGTCGACACAGTGCTGTTTGGAGCCTGCCAGGTACGAGGGTGACGTCGCAGGGCACCACACTTCTGCATCACTACAGAGGAATGCTGTAGGCACCTTCGTGTGAAATATGTAACTTTTACGGTGCAACGGCAGACAATGATGGAATAGCGAAAAAGTGATCCTTTACATTGCAGTGGACAACAAATCTTAGTTTGACGTTCGACGTACTCCAAATAGTATTAACAAGTGATATTCACAGGTTTGTTGAACTCACGAGAGAGCGCCACAGAAATAATGCAATACCTGAATTGGCAGACGCTTCGGGACAGACGCCCATTATCTGAGGAAAGTCTACTTACAGTGTTTCGTGAACTAGCATTAAGTGAAGAATGTAGAAAGGATACCATCTTTATGTAGTTAAGGCTGACAGTCCATTGACCTTCTTCTTCTTTGCTGGATGCACACGCATTGCTCGAACTCTTACGGGACTCGGTAAGATTGTCTGCCGCGAGTAATGAGTGTAGTGGACAGGGGCACTACGAATGTAGTGTGTGGACATTAAGTTGGCAATGTTGGTCTCACGGGGAGGGTGCACGGGATAAATCCCTTCAGTTGCACTATCCTTTGTGCCCTCGGTGGCTCAGACGAATACAGCGTCTGCCATGTACGCAGGAGATCCCGGATTCGAGTCCCAGTCGGTGCACACATTTTTAACTGCCCACGTTGATGCATATCAAGCCTGACGACAGCTTAGGGTCTTGATTTAATTATCATTTCTCCTGCATTTGGTGCATCGTAATTACCCTCTGCACACAGTAGTTTGCAGAGTATGCTTGTGGATGTAAATAGACGTTACTGACGGATGTTCTTACACAGGCAAAATATATAGCAGTGTCTTATTTCATAAAGATTATAACAATCTATAATCGCATATTAAAAGCTCTTAGTATCGTCACCGTAAAAAGGATCTACAGAAAAAAGATGATAATTTAAAAATATACAAACTCACAGCAAAGTTTAAGGTAAAGATAAAAGCTTTTTTCCGAATTGTTAGCTTAATTTCATAAAAATCTAATTAATTTGACAACTTTTACGTTCCCTCGTATGCTATACCCATCCAGTGCAGCTTTCTCTGGAACTAATGTGGTGAACATACTTCGTCTTGATACTCAAAATGATTGAATGTTAATACACGCCGCGCGGGATTAGCCGAGCGGTCTAGGGCGCTGCAGTTATGGACTGTGCGGCTGATCCCGGCGGAGGTTCGAGTCCTCCCTCTGGTATGGGTGTGTGTGTTTGTCCTTAGTATAATTTAGGTTACGTAGCGTGTAAGCTCAGGGACTGATGACCTTAGCAGTTAAGTCCCATAAGACTTCACACATTTCAACATTTGACAATACACGGTCCAGTCACATCGATGTGACCATCTCCTATGTTTGACGTCAACGTACAATATCCACAAGCAGGTGGTACGTGGAAGCACTAGCAGTGAAGCGTATACAAACCGTGTCGGCGGACGCGGAAAGAGTGTATTGACTGGGGTGATGCGAAAGCGGAACAATTTACCTGACATCCAGAAGGACATAACCATTGGTTTTTGTACCGAGGATGGAAATATTTCCGAAAACTCTAAGTATATAAATAGTTCACTTGCAGCCGTTGATAAAGTATACGGCGCATGGTAAAATGACGCTATCCAAAACCGGCGCCGAGGCAACTGTGGATCTCCATGGGTCATACATGACAGGGATGAACGACGGCTGCGGAGATTTCTACGGGTGAATAAACGTGTAGCTGACGAGCGAATGAAGAGCGACTGTCCGCGCAGAAGGACCAAGGGGCTACCAACAGTATATAGTGAACAACCGTTCAGCATACGTTGCTGCGTATGGACCTACACAGCAGGCGCCTGGTTCACGCACCCACACTGATCCACACCCATCGGCGACGGAACCTGGAATTTGCAAGCCAGGTCCGCAACTGGACATCCACGGAGTGACGACACATAGCCTTTTCAGATGCCTCACGTTTGATGGTATATCGGACAGATGGCCGCTGTGATGTAAGTCGTGAAACATGTTAAATAAAACGCCCTGTAGCGATCGGTCGATGTTTTCGTGGCATTCCTTGGGTGATCTCATCATTCTGGAAGGCAAAATGGATTAACACAAATATGTATCTATCCTTGGGTACCGTATCCGCGCCTACAAACAGTTTGTTTTTCCTCGGCACGAAGGCGTCTACCAACAGGAAAACGCAATGTGTCGCGTAAGCTTGCAGAGTACGTGCGGTTTCGTAGAGCACCATTACGAGTTTACAATACCCCCCTGGCCACCAAACATCCTAGACTAACAGCCGACGGAGAATATGTGGGATTGTCTCTATCGGGCTGTTCGCGCCATGAATCTTCTACCAGGGCAGCTGGCCAAAGCTCTCAGCGCTAGCTGAGTGGTCAGCTTGACGGATTACCATCCTACGGGCCTGAGTTCGCTTCCCGGCCGGGTCGGGACTGGATGTTGTGCTGTCTTCGTCATCATTTCATCCCCATCCGGAGCGCAGGTCGCCCAATGTGGCGTCGAATGTAAATAAGACCTGCACCATGGCGGCCGGACCTGCCCCACAAGGGGCCTCCCGGCTAATGACGCCGAACGCTCATTACCATTTTCATTACAAAATTATTCTTCCATGTCACAGGATCTTAACTATAAACTTATCCCTTCTCTAAGTCATGTACTTTAACTGATTTCATAACTCGCTGTTGAGTGCCACAAATCCTACCTCATCATCATCGTCAAAATTATCATTATCATCACTACATCATTTTCTTATCACACCCAACCGCGAGACGGGACGCAAAGTGTACTAACCGCTCATAACATTTTAATTAGTGCAGAAAAATTCAGATAACCTGATTTTTTAAAAATGTAACGTAATGATTCATACACTATAGTCCACGGAGACATATCTTAGATCACTCAGCTTGAAATTTTCATTCTCATTAGAAAAAATTACACATGGACAATTTCTACTGCTAAGCTACGTTAAAAGATGCGAATAATTTATGGGATTCGCGTGCGTACTTAGTCGGTGAATGGTCAGACCAATGCGAGGTTCATGGCTACCGTCATCGTCCGTCCCCGGTAGCTGAATGGTCAGCGTGACGGATTGTCAATCCCCTGCGCCCGGGTTCGATTCCCGGTTGGGTTGGAGAATTTTCTCCGTCCTGGGACTGAGTGTTATGCTGTCCTCATCGTCATCGTAACACCCTCATCGACTGCAAGTCGCCGAAGTGGCGTCAAATTGAAAGACCGGCACCCGGCGAACGGTCTGCCCAACGGGGTGCCCTAACCATACGAATAAATAATAAATTGTTCAGTGACTTCTGATCCTAAAACTGCAACAAAATTGCTACACTTTAAAAATTTGAAAAGTAATGTAATCGGACTTCGTTTCTAACAAATATGGGTTCTTCCTCTAATGCGAGAATGATTAACGATAGAGCCAACATGAATCTCGAATCGTTTTCTCGTTGAACATTACGGCTACAATTCTGTTGATGTCCGCCTTCCGTAAAAAGATAATTTACACTTTTGTTCATTAATAACATGAGAATAAGGTAGCCTATTTCAAATATTTCTACTAAATAAAACAATGTTACGTATATTAAATCGATAATGATTCATTAAGCAGACTATAACTCGAAAAATTACTTTATACTTCAACATAACGTAACTACAAGCTACAAAGAGAGTAACTTTCCACCAGACATGTGAAGCGTAATAGCAATTACTTGTTAAAAATAAAGGAAAAATTCATGTAAGCAGCATATTAGGATCCAAAGAGAAATTTCTAGTTAGTAAACATAAGGAGAACAAATCTGTTACATTTATTTCTTTGAATTAAAAGGTAATAGAAGAAATTCCACAGGGTCAAACATGGAGCTCGATGTTATCTATAATTCCTGAACCAGCTTCGTCGTTTACTATGCTATATCTTGCCCCTGAGTATGTCTACACCACGTACGACCGATAGTGAACCCAATCGTTTTACATTATTGTCATTGAAAGCAGCTTTATGAAGTCGGACATCTGATCGGTCTATAGTTATAAGTTTGCCTATTTGTATAATTCACAGCTCAAAACTAATTTTAGTAAGCGATTTTCACACATTTTCATCAATTTTAGTTTGATTTGCTGTGCACCTATAGCACTTTTTGTGACAAACTTGAGCAGCCCATTACTGCTACATCAAATCTTATTTGTAGGGGAGAATGTTGTACCTAGAGGATAGTGTACCTAGGAATTCATGATGTTTTCTTGGTTGGTGCTTCGATCTAGTGAATGATGTTGGAAACACAGGAAGGAATGTGCGCTAGGGACCGACATAAGCAGTTTTCTACATTTTCTGTTGTAGTTAGAGACGACGTGTTTTGTGCAGCAATTCTAAATACTTCGCATTGTACACGTTTAAGTTCTGTAGCCTATAACACGGTAAAGCTATTTTATTCGTGTTGGATCTTTTGAACCCCTTGGTCGATAATGATAAATGGTGAATGACGCAACCAGCCACAAATACTTTTTAAATGTTTTAGTTTAGTGCTATAACCGGTTTTGGAATACCATTCCCATCTTCAGGTGGCTAATATTTTTCGTTACGCGGTTGTTTTGATAAACAGCGTGTCGTCTGCTCCACAGTACGTTCCGGTAGATGGCGATACGTTTCGTTGTGGTCCATGTCGTTTTCCACCTCGATGTATATGATCTTGAAACGAGCTAGGAAACCGCTTGTACCACAACAAAACATATCGCGATATACTAGAACGTACAGTGGAGCAGACGACATGATGTTGGTCAAAATAACCGTGTAACCAAAAATATTAGCCACCTGAAGATGGGAATGGTATCCCGAAACCGGTCATAGAACTAAACTAAAACATCTAAAAACTATTTTTGGCTGATTGCTAAGTGCATCAAGTATGTTACAGCTGTTTGAAATATGCATTGTTAATTATTCAGGTGCGGACTTTTATGGAGAGTAAAATGTTATGTAGTTGTATTTTTATAACTATTTATACAAAATGGGGACAGTTACGTCCTACTTCGTCGGTCGCGCACCATGCTATATCTTGAAGCAGCAGGTCTTATACCGTGGAACACATGAGACTTGCAAATGAGCTGAGTTTCTTTAAGGTCTTAACACATTTTTATGCGTTGAAAATGGATACTGCTTTAAGTTTTCGTTGGATTCTGTTTCAAAATGCTTTTAATTTGCAACAGGTTTTTGGTAACAGTTCTACGTCATTTAATTTCACTTATTGTTTATTGGTGTGTAGTATAGTACGAATGTAACTATTATCGGCACTATTTCCTTGAATTCAACGCTTCTAAATCTCAACTAAATATTTGTATCTCGGATACTGACGATGTTATACATTAGAAAATGTTTTCTTATTTGGAAAAAAAAACTTAACTTTACTGAGTAATTTTGAATCTTTTTCAGACTTATCTGTAGTCCACAATGTGTTCTTAGTTTTAATATTCTGTTCACAGCGTCAACGTCTGTTGTGAATAATGCTTATGATGCAATGCGATATAGCCTAATTCTTTGATTTATGCAACGCATATATTATAACAAACAGAATAATTATTTATAAATAAACGGGTACATCAGTACAAATGTTTTGTATCGTCTATGACGGTATAGTAGAAGTTACTCCCACTGCTGTCGTCGCTATGTGAGAGTTACAAAACGCTGGACAATGTTCCCGGTATTTTCACCTAGACTACTGAATAAGAGATCTGTTTTCCGGAAGATATATGCAGGATAACGCTCATGGACACATCAAGGAAACCGATAGTACCGATTATAAGATTACGGATTAAGTTTTTCTCACGGCCATATCCTTAAATACGGAGAATTAACAGTGCGAAGGGATGAGAGAAGGAACATGCGCCTGTACCCAGCAGTAGACAAGGTGAAGGGAGGCGTTAGAATTACTGACAGGATTCTGAGAAAGGGCAGTGAAAACTTTGAAGAACCCAGATACCCGGCTCTAGTAAGGCGTAAGGGAACTACTGTTGCGACGTTTGGAGAGACTTGTTTTTTGAGTTGTGTTCTACAGGAGACTACGAAGGAATTTAGACAGGCGCTGTTGGAATTACAACAGTTTGGCGAATTTTACCCGCAACTGTAACAGGGACGCCCAGGGAACTTAACACTTTGTTTGGCAGTGGTTACAATGAAAAACCATCATTTTTGACGTCGACCACCTTGTTTAACAACAGTAGGAAAGTCAAGACATTCACTGGTAGCTACTGATATCTAACAACTATATCCACTACTCAGTGATGGGTAGTATGTTTCCGGCTTGAGATTTTTGTCAGGTGCCTTTAAGTTCTTTTTCTGTTTATGATTACGTTTTGAGTAGTGTAAGTCGTTACTAAGTATCAGATTTCGTACTAAACAAGGTAGCTCTTTCTGGTTTCAGTATGTAACCATTCGCAATTAAGGATTATCATCACCCCTTCCTAGCACAACCAAACATTGTCTTAGATTTCAATCAACAGTGGGTTATACACAATTTCCAGCCTAAATAACGTGATGTTATACTGGATCCGTTCTTAACATATAAAAGACACCTGGAAAACACATGAAAAAAGCAAAGAACCTGAAATAACATCACAAAGAAACTGACTGGCACAAGCTGGGGTGCTGAAGCAGCCAATGTACGCACTGGAGCTTTGCGCCTCCCATCCCCTGAAAACTGTGCCCCAGTAAGGCAACACAGTGCTGATACACGGGCACTAGATATCCATCTGAAGGAAACAATGAGAATTATTACGCGTAGACTAAAATTCACACCGATCTCTTGGTTGCACACCATCAGTAACTTCCCACCATCTGAACTGCGACACCAAGAGCAAACAATCGAGAATGGAGGAAGCTGCATTCCCCGACTACGCGCAAGACATCCAGTTCACACAGTCTTAAATGATCCTCCTCCAGACCTCTGGTGTCACGCTCTCCTCTGTGGCATAAGGGAAGAAACAACAAGAAATTCGGCATTAAGGGAGAGTGGTGCAAGAAATGAAATGCTTCAGCTCGGTCAGTAGAGAAGTGAGCGGAAAATATTGAGCAGGATGAGAAGCGGTAGCACCATGCGCAATGCTATGATGCGCAAATGAGAACTCCGCTGTCTAGCCTGCGACTGTGGGCCCCGAAACAAACCGTTCAGCATACATTGAGATACAGCCCTCTGAGAAAGTATCTACAGCCATTCGGGAACTTTATTAATGTTGCTCCTTCTGCTAGGTTCTATCAATTGGATTTCATTCAGTAGGAGTTGAGCTCTTATTAAAATTTACCTATTTTAACTAACAGTTCTATTTTATTGTTTAAATGTTGTCCTTGTTAGTTATACGAAATTATTTATTTTCAAAATTTAAACAAATTAGCTTTGTGTCTAAATTCTTAAAGGTCTAACTATAAACCATATTTATTTTATAATATTTTCTGTGGTCGCCATACGACAAATAATAAAAATAGTGCATGTTGTCTTCACGTGCTATTGACAAGACATTTCAAATTTATTCCGTATTTCTAGATTTCCATAAGGATTTTGCCACTGTACCACACAAGCCACTACAAGTGAAATTGCGTGCTTATGGAATTTCGTCTCAGTTGTGTAATTGGATTCGTCGTCACAGTTCGTAGTAACCGACGAAGAGTCATCGAGTAAAACAGAACTGATTTATGGCACTCTCCAAGGTACTGATATTGGTCCTTTGCTATTCCGTATCTTTAAACGATTTAGGAGACCATCTGGACAGTCGTCTTAGGTTGATTGCACATGCTGCTGCCGTTTATCGACTAGTAAACTCACCAGAAGATAAAAAGAAATTGCAAAACGATTTAGAAAATATATCTGTATGGTGCAAGAATTTATAGTAGACCCTAAATAACGAAAAGTGTGAGTCATCCACACCAGTGCTCAAAGGAATCCGTTAAACTTCTATTATGCGATAAATCAGTCAAATACAAAAGCCATAATTTAAACTAAATACCTAGGACTTACAATTACAGACATCTTAGATTGGAAGGAACACACAGAAAATGTAGAGGGGAAGGCTAACCAAAGACTGCGTTTTATTGGCAGGACACTTAGAAATGTAACACAGCTACTAAGGAGACTGGCTACACTACGCTTGTCTGTCCTCTTCTAGAATACTCCTCCGCGGGGTGGGATGGTTACCAGATAGGGCTGACAGAGTACATCGAGAAAGTTCAAAGAAGGGCAGCACGTTTTGTATTAAGGTAAAATATGGGAAAGAGTGTCACTGAACTGATACATGATTTGGGGTGGACATAATTAAGACAAAGGCTTTTCCCTTTGCGACGGAATCTTCTCGCGAAATTTCAGTCACCAACTTTCTACTCCGAATATGAAAATACACTCCTGGAAATTGAAATACGAACACCGTGAATTCATTGTCCCAGGAAGGGGAAACTTTATTGACACATTCCTGGGGTCAGATACATCACATGATCACACTGATAGAACCACAGGCACATAGACACAGGCAACAGAGCATGCACAATGTCGGCACTAGTACAGTGTATATCCACCTTTCGCAGCAATGCAGGCTGCTATTCTCCCATGGAGACGATCGTAGAGATGCTGGATGTAGTCCTGTGGAACGGCTTGCCATGCCATTTCCACCTGGCGCCTCAGTTGGACCAGCGTTCGTGCTGGACGTGCAGACCGCGTGAGACGACGCTTCATCCAGTCCCAAACATGCTCAATGGGGGACAGATCCGGAGATCTTGCTGGCCAGGGTAGTTGACTTACACCTTCCAGAGCACGTTGGGTGGCACGGGATACATGCGGACGTGCATTGTCCTGTTGGAACAGCAAGTTCCATTGCCGGTCTAGGAATGGTAGAACGATGGGTTCGATGACGGTTTGGATGTACCGTGCTCTATTCAGTGTCCCCTCGACGATCACCAGTGGTGTACGGCCAGTGTAGGAGATCGCTCCCCACACCATGATGCCGGGTGTTGGCCCTGTGTGCCTCGGTCGTATGCAGTCCTGATTGTGGCGCTCACCTGCACGGCGCCAAACACGCATACGACCATCATTGTCACCAAGGCAGAAGCGACTCTCATCGCTGAAGACGACACGTCTCCATTCGTCCCTCCATTCACGCCTGTCGCGACACCACTGGAGGTGGGCTGCACGATGTTGGGGCGTGAGCGGAAGACGGCCTAACGGTGTGCGGGACCGTAGCCCAGCTTCATGCAGACGGTTGCGAATGGTCCTCGCCGATACCCCAGGAGCAACAGTGTCCCTAATTTGCTGGGAAGTGGCGGTGCGGTCCCCTACGGCACTGCGTAGGATCCTACGGTCTTGGCGTGCATCCGTGCGTCGCTGCGGTCCGGTCCCAGGTCGACGGGCACGTGCACCTTCCGCCGACCACTGGCGACAACATCGATGTACTGTGGAGACCTCACGCCCCACGTGTTGAGCAATTCGGCGGTACGTCCACCCGGCCTCCCGCATGCCCAATATACGCCCTCGCTCAAAGTCCGTCAACTGCACATACGGTTCACGTCCACGCTGTCGCGGCATGCTACCAGTGTTAAAGACTGCGATGGAGCTCCGTATGCCACGGCAAACTGGCTGACACTGACGGCGGCGGTGCACAAATGCTGCGCAGCTAGCGCCATTCGACGGCCAACACCGCGGTTCCTGGTGTGTCCGCTGTGCCGTGCGTGTGATCATTGCTTGTACAGCCCTCTCGCAGTGTCCGGAGCAAGTATGGTGGGTCTGACACACCGGTGTCAATGTGTTCTTTTTTCCATTTCCAGGAGTGTATAAAGATTTTCAGAGGCGGAACGAAGTTCGCCGAGTATAGCTAGTAATTCTCTATTATTACAATCACGTATAGCATGTGGAGGAAAAGAACACCTATATCTTTCGTGCGAAGTCTGATTTCCCTTACTTTATTATGATTGTTTCTCCCTATGTAGGTCGGCGTCAGCTACATACACTCCTGGAAATGGAAAAAAGAACACATTGACACCGGTGTGTCAGACCCACCATACTTGTTCCGGACACTGCGAGAGGGCTGTACAAGCAATGATCACACACACGGCACAGCGGACACACCAGGAACCGCGGTGTTGGCCGTCGAATGGCGCTAGCTGCGCAGCATTTGTGCACCGCCGCCGACAGTGTCAGCCAGTTTGCCGTGGCATACGGAGCTCCATCGCAGTCTTTAACACTGGTAGCATGCCGCGACAGCGTGGACGTGAACCGTATGTGCAGTTGACGGACTTTGAGCGAGGGCGTATAGTGGGCATGCGGGAGGCCGGGTGGACGTACCGCCGAATTGCTCAACACGTGGGGCGTGAGGTCTCCGCAGTACATCGATGTTGTCGCCAGTGGTCGGCGGAAGGTGCACGTGCCCGTCGACCTGGGACCGGACCGCAGCGACGCACGGATGCACGCCAAGACCGTAGGATCCTACGCAGTGCCGTAGGGGACCGCACCGCCACTTCCCAGCAAATTAGGGACACTGTTGCTCCTGGGGTATCGGCGAGGACCATTCGC
Organism: Schistocerca cancellata; assembly: GCF_023864275.1. Taxonomy (NCBI): domain Eukaryota; kingdom Metazoa; phylum Arthropoda; class Insecta; order Orthoptera; family Acrididae; genus Schistocerca; species Schistocerca cancellata. The sequence goes on from NC_064634.1 coordinate 121,258,638, forward strand.
AGCCGTGTGCATGAAGCTGGGCTACGGTCCCGCACACCGTTAGGCCGTCTTCCGCTCACGCCCCAACATCGTGCAGCCCACCTCCAGTGGTGTCGCGACAGGCGTGAATGGAGGGACGAATGGAGACGTGTCGTCTTCAGCGATGAGAGTCGCTTCTGCCTTGGTGACAATGATGGTCGTATGCGTGTTTGGCGCCGTGCAGGTGAGCGCCACAATCAGGACTGCATACGACCGAGGCACGCAGGGCCAACACCCGGCATCATGGTGTGGGGAGCGATCTCCTACACTGGCCGTACACCACTGGTGATCGTCGAGGGGACACTGAGTAGTGCACGGTACATCCAAACCGTCATCGAACCCATCGTTCTACCATTCCTAGACCGGCAATGGAACTTGCTGTTCCAACAGGACAATGCACGTCCGCATGTATCCCGTGCCACCCAACGTGCTCTAGAAGGTGTAAGTCAACTACCCTGGCCAGCAAGATCTCCGGATCTGTCCCCCATTGAGCATGTTTGGGACTGGATGAAGCGTCGTCTCACGCGGTCTGCACGTCCAGCACGAACGCTGGTCCAACTGAGGCGCCAGGTGGAAATGGCATGGCAAGCCGTTCCGCAGGACTACATCCAGCATCTCTACGATCGTCTCCATGGGAGAATAGCAGCCTGCATTGCTGCGAAAGGTGGATATACACTGTACTAGTGCCGACATTGTGCATGCTCTGTTGCCTGTGTCTATGTGCCTGTGGTTCTGTCAGTGTGATCATGTGATGTATCTGACCCCAGGAATGTGTCAATAAAGTTTCCCCTTCCTGGGACAATGAATTCACGGTGTTCTTATTTCAATTTCCAGGAGTGTAAGTAATAGCTGACCTGGCAAACGTTGTTTTGCCATATAAATTTTCTCTAGTCTATGAGAATAATGTATACTTGTAACGCAATGTACACGTGTAACACATTAGCCGTTGTTGGCGGAAGCTCGTGACAGAAACAATAATAATGGCCGAAAACTGTGTAGGGTGTGAGAAAAGGCTTAGGGGGAAGTCCGGCAGTATCGGCCACTATTAGTTCTAGCGTTTCTACTGTAGATCGCTCGGATTTAACAATTGCAGCCTATACACGGCTCGACCATGAGCACACAAACATAGGGGCAATTTCGTGTCGAAACGTGTTCGACAGCATTATGAATAAGACCAGGCGCACACGCATCGATTTTTATCGTACGTAAAAATATGGTACGATTTAATTCTATTACAGGAACAAAGAAGAGCATACGAACTTCTTTGTTACACTAAAAGAATTTGATCGTACGATAAAAATCGATGCGTGTGCGCTAGGCTAGGCCTAAATGTCGGTTTGGCGAATGACGCGTTCTACCAAGTTGAACTTCTCGGTTTAGTTACGCTGATTCAAAGAGGGATATTCGAGTCGTTGCCTTTGGTAAGTTTTCTTCAATTACCTATCAGTCGAATAGTGAAAGACTATCACTGGTAGACACCTGGCGGGGATAACTGATCAAGTCATAATTGATCAGTTATCGACTGAGATTGAAAATTATTAAATTACTAAAATCGCTATTAAAAATAGGGGTTGGTGGTAGAAGGGTGAAAATTTAGGGTTGTGTGCATTTTTTAATGCCACACCATAAAAAGTAAAAATAAAATGTGCTGTTCAAAAAAGAAGAAAAATTTTTTGGGGTGGACCACCCTTATCACTTAGGGGTATGAAAAATAGATTACGAGCGATTCTCAGACGTACCGAATATACATGTAAAATTTCATCAGAATCGATAGAGCCGTTTCGGTGGAGTATTACGACTAACACTGTGATACTGGAACTTTATGTATAAGGATTGTGAAGGTGGTTCAATGAACCCTCTGCCAGGCACTTGAATGTGATTTACAGAGTATCCATGTAGATGAAGATGTAGATAAGCCAGCAAAGAAGTTAAAAATTGACGAGTCAGTGGGAAAATTCAAACAACGCTCTACAACACTGTGGCCTTATTACATGCCACAAAAGCCAATTATGCATGGCTACAATGTGTGTGTGTAAAAGAGCCAATTAAAATGAGTACGCTTTCTCTTGTGCGAATTCATAGCGTGAAAACTGGCACTGAGATGTGGCTACTATTCCCCATGTTGCTCCTTATGTTACAAATCAAACGTCTCGCAACGTAAACTGGTAAATAAAACTGCACTTCGTGTGCCTCTAACAGGAACGCATAGGAGTTGTGTATATGTAGCCCTGTAATACAACCACATCGTACCAAACGGCTGAGCCAGACACATAGTGTAGGATTCTGCGTGAGTTCGCATGAAAGCACATACAGCAAAAATGCTGTATGACTTTTTTTCTGAAAATGCTTGTGCTTTGTTAATTTTGTATATACCTGCTGGTACGAACGTTAAGAACAATAATAATTCGTATGAAAAAGTCATTGTTGGTAAAGAAAGCGTTAAGTAGCCATCTTTGGACCAAACAGTGCTTCATTGTTCACAAAACCATCCATGTTAAATTCAAAGGATGCTTATTCAATAAAGACGGTGCATCAGTTCTGCTGCCTCCATCGCACGTCTCACGTAGAGTAATGCGAATGAGATAGGAGGCTTAGGAAGCAAATGCAGGTGTACAGGCAGTAATCAATTCCACGTTCCGGGCGCCAATCGCAATTTGAGTTGCTAATTGAAGCACAAAACAACCACCACCATGGACAGTACAGTAATTGCGGAACGTGAAGGGAGTTTCATTCTAAATGCTAACCGCCTATGAAGAAATTCCCTAGAGAATTACTGACTAGAATTTGAGGACAAAAGATCCTATGAACATTTGTCCGGAAATGGGCGGTGTGTGTGCAAGGACAACAAACGCCCCGCAACAGAGTACAGAGCTGCATAGCATCCACGTCAGAACTGATGGTCAATGTGGCCTCCACTGGACTGCAGGCAAGAGGGACATTAGCGATTGTCACGCAGGATACGTATAAACGTACTTCGGCTTACACCATGTTGGCGGGGTACTTGCTGGAGCGTGTACAAGGGCTCGTCTGAGTATGCTGTAGACCCTGGTCCTCCAAATCTGGTGTACGCACAGTCCGCCGCCTGCCTGCACGTTCGTCTGTCTGAAAGGACCCATGATCACAGAAACGCCCAAAAATGGCTTGAAATGTTATGTGATGGGGTTGGTTTCTGTAAGGACATTTGTTTTTGGTATAGCCGTGCTACTAAAAAATGGCTCTAAGCACTACGGGACTTAACATCTAAGGTCATCAGTCCCCTAGACTTACAACTACTTAAACGTAACCAACCAAAGGACATCACACACATCCATGCCCGAGGCAGGATTCGAACCTGCGACCGTAGCAGCAGCGCAGTTCCAGACTGAAGAGCCTAGAACCGCTCGGCCACAGCGGCCGGCGCCGTGCTACCTCTCGACCGTTTTCATGAACTTGGTCGCACTTAAACACCTACAAGAATACGGGACTGTTCCACTGCTTACAGCCAGCTAAGTCAATCATACAGCCTGCAACGCACAAGGAATACACGGCACGTGGTCAGAGTAACTATCATGCGCCAGCTCCATCTACCGTGGCAACGGTGGATTCCCGGACACATGTTCATACGACCTTTACTCCGCCATTTCCAGTCAGGAATCCATCCCCGCTATTTACCGGTTAGTAACGTTCCCTCGGTGTAGAAGAACATAAGGGAATTATACGCTCCGAAAAGTGCTCAATTAAAAATGCTATACACAGCGATAGACTGGAAACCACCTGCAATAACAGAATTAAAATCGTCATAAAGACCAAATGAGCACACGGCAGTACCGTGTATTGTGGCGTTAGGATAGCTACACTCCATCCTCAATACAATAAAACGGGTCGCTTTCCTAGTGACTCTGGCTGCTTACCTCTCAGGCAAACACCTTTAAAATTTGATCTCTATACTGACGGCAATAATTAGATCTTACCGCGGGGACAAAATTTTTTCCATTTATTTCTTTCCTCACAGTAGTTTCGAATACGCCGAACAGACCTAACTTCGCATGCAAAATTAGGAAGTGTTATGCAGTTTCATCAAGGGATCACCAATTTAGTATTGGAGGGCAGCGTGGAGGGTAAAAATCGTAGGGGGAGAGCAATAGATGAATACACTAAGCAGATTCAGAAGGATGTAGGTTGTAGTAGGTACTGGGAGATGAAGAAGCTTGCACAGGATAGAGTAGCATGGAGAGCTGCATCAAACCAGTCTCAGGACTGAAGACCACAACAACAAACAACAATGCAGTTTCAGGAAGCAAACCATGGTTTAAGGAAGGGAAAGGTATTCCCAGTACAACAGTTGTTCTTGCTTTACTTGAAGTGATTTCTAACTTATCATTGTATAGCACATTTCTCCTCACCTCCTTTCATTCACCTCTCTTCCTCGAGATACGCTTCAGACACATTATTATATTTTTTGCTCTATATATTTATCCCAAAGAATCTGCTGACGGACGGTTCAAATATGCTACTGTAGCATCCTGATTTTGTAGATGAATGCAGAGTGTCCCACAAGGTTAGGAGTGAAATTAACAGACAGTAGAAAACCCTAAACTAAGTGTTTTAAAGAAAGAAAGCAATACTCTCTTTCATTTTGTAGGCAGATACTGTAGACGTCAGTTAGAATGATCATACCATTTTAATGATACTCACTACAAAGGCACTTTGCCGTCACAGCTGCTAGAATCTGTAACTTTTTTAATGCAAAATTAGATGGTTCAATACGACAGTGAAGCAATCCATTTTAATTTTAAAATCAGTGAGCACCTTGCCAACAGACATCCTCATCGTTAGATTGAAAGTAGACACCCTGTCACGATCAGCGAGATATTCTATTGTTTTCTTTCCTATGTGTTCACATGGTGGCATTACGTTGCGAGTGTAAAAACTCCTGAAAATCAACTGCCGTTTCAGGGATATACAATGTATCAAAGATGCGGTTCACCTGCCTTCGAAACAATATCTCAGTGCACTGCTTCGCCTACATATGTTAATTTCTATCTAGATCCACCCAGTTTGTAGCTGAGAAAAGAGAAGAAAATCCAGGAAATAGTGGTTACCCAACACTAGGCAAGTTAATTTCAGGATTACTTCAAGGGAGTGTGACAATGCCGCTATAGCTTGCCGGCTATACAATAAAATGAAGAAAAGAAAGACGCTCTACGAGCATGAAGGAATTACCCGAATGGGACGAGAATTGGTGAATATGATGTACATGTATAGACAAACAAATGATTACAATAGTAGAAAAAATTAACGATGTAATCAAGAGAAAGAGTTTCACAATTTATGCAAGCAGTTATTCGGTTTGGCACTGTTACAGTTGTTCGATGTTCTCCTGAGGGATATCTTGGCAAATTCTGTCCAACTGGCGCGGTAGATCTTCAAAATCCCAAACAGGTTGGAGGGCCATGCTCGTAATGCAATAAACGTTCTCAATTAAGGATATATCCGGCGATCTTGCTGGCGAAGGTAGGATTTGGGAAGCACGAAGACAAGCAGTAGAAACTCTCCCCCTATGTGGACGGGTATCATCTTACTGAAATGTAAGCCCAGGGTGGCTTAGCACGAGGGGTAATAAAAAGGGACTTTAAGTATTATCGGCGTACCACTGTGCTGTAAGGATACCGCTGATGACAATCAAGAAAAAAATATGGCATCACAGACCATCGCTCTTCGTCGTCAGGCCACATGGTGGGCAACAGTCAGAGTGATTCGTACCGCTGTACGGGGGTATCCGCCCCGTCTTTGGCCTGGTACCTCATTGAGTGGAGTAGAATTATTTTCAATGATAAGTCACACTTCGTACTGAGCCCCAATGACCAGCGGTGTGAAGGTTGCATCATGGCCAGAAGTGGACCAACACGTTTTTGACTTGCATAGTTTCTGAAGCTCTTTCTCTTGAATAAATCACTCAATTTTTCTGAAACTTTAACAATTAAATTTGATCTTTCTGAGTGGGACTTAATTTATTTATTTATTTAGCGTATGGCTCATAACATCACAGTAAAAATTACAGAAACAACACGATTAAAAAAATCACATATGTATAAACAGAGCAATAAATAACAGTTTGTATATAAGGACACCGCCAATTGTAAATTTACACTCACAGAAGAGCAATCACAAGCAGACGTCCAGCTTAGATAATAAATAGTCGATTGCCTCTTGGGTCGCCATTAGGAAATCCTGTGGGTCACCCTCATATGCCCTTAGTGGGCATTCCTGCACGATGTGTTTGACCGTCTGTCTCTCAGCGCCACAGTCGCAAGCGGCCGAAGGAAGTTTACCCCATCTGTGTAAGGAGTCGGCGCATCTCCCACAGTTGGTTCTGATGCGATTAAGAGTTGACCAAACTGTGCGACAATCAAATCCTTTTGGTTTACTAAAGATGCATGGCATACTGTGGCAGTTTACTGCTGTTCTGCTCTCCCATTCCTCTTTCCATCGGTCATTTATTTTAAAATTGGTTTGGTGCAGAGCCTGTGCGGTCTTTAGTGGAGGATGCCTAGACCGGAGTCGGTTTCCTTGGATGTCGTGAGTATCTTCATGGATTTTTAATTGAGGGTTGGTCATGATTTTTTGAAATTCTCTAACCAGAGCGTGTACAGATCAAGTCCTATCACTGACAACATATATAGAGGCGGGGTTCCAGAAGAAACATAAAGTAGCAGCAGCATTCACAGACCTAACAGCAGCCTATGATAAAGTTTGGAAACAGGGGCTCATGTACAAATTAATCTGTGCCGTCCCCTGCAAGAAGATAACCAACCTAATTGATGTTGTCAAATAGAACCTTCCAAGTAATAATCGGCCTTAATAAAAATCAAACACGTTCTAAGACTGGACCAGGATTTAAAGTACACATCATTCACCATTTGATAAACTTTATTACCACTTAAGAAAACACTAAGCATACTAAGAGGAACAATTTCTGAGATCAGCAACAAACACATCAAAGAGCAAGTAAAGAAATTAAAAGTTTATGACTAGTTAAATCATCCATATTTAAAGAACCAAAAAAGGGCATAACAGTTTGGATACCAGCAGCGGTTATAAAATGAAACAGGGCTTTTTATCAAATTATAACTCTTTACAGACAAGCCCCAAACTGGAAAGGTCTGATGTCGAATTACGACCAAATATTATTACCATTTAACAGAGTGTACATATTGCAACAATGGGCACAGCTTGGGAGGGCAGTAATGAGTCCAAGTAAAATACTATTTTCCATAACCTTTCACAAGAACTTTACTAACTTGCCCCCCTGGGTTTACTCTGAAATTAAACAACCATGAAACTAAGGCTCAGTGGCCTGAATTTTACAATTTAGAAAAATATAACAAATATGGCGCTCCAGGACTAGGCGCTGTCCTTACATCTACAGCGAGAAACTAATTTCGGCGGCGTAGCTAACCTCAGAATTCAGTGAGTGGGGAAACGAATTTAATATCTGACGCTGCACCCTCTTCTTTCTCCCCTTGTAAAGAAAAGTTCAGCATCAAGGAACTCTCATCCCAGCAAGACCTGTCACAGTTATAACGCGCGACCAGAATTTTCGGCAAAGATAAACCCCTCAAGTACAAGTTTTAAGTCACACAATGTACATTATATGCTTTTTCTCTTACAAGATTTGACTGGTAACGCCAAACACAATAAATAGAACCCAACAGGCCGATGACCTGGCAAAATAAGGAATAGCTAACAACAATCAAGTTGCCTCCAGCCATTGCACCATCAACATTTGTAGCCAAACGAAGTGCGAAGCGCCCAGAGCCAGCGCCGTTACAGCCCCTGACATTAAAAGAAAGGGGGAGGGCTGCTATATAAAACAAACTACTAAAGCAAAGGAATGAGCGCTTTACAATAGGAGTAGCTTCCCATCTACATCTATGCGGAGAAGTGGACCGATTCACTATAATGGAATCTTGCTGTTATTATTCTATGACATACCGTAGTTTAGCGGTGTTTTGCTTTGACGAATAACGAATGTTGGGTGAAAAGATTCCTAGCTTTTCCGCGCTATTGTTTTAGTGATATGTTCGTCTGAGGATGTGGCTTTTAGTGCCACGAAGCCGGTAGTGGTCTAACAATAAATGACTACATACAGCTGAAGTGGTTACTAAAACCCAAGATAAAACACGTCGGTATGAGACGAGAGGAAATACCAACGGCACAAACTCTAACCAGCAACGTATAACACGTCACCTACCTGTGTGAGCACGCTGTGATCTAACAGGGCTGCATCAAGTGTTTAGCAGATCTGCCTAGATGTTCGTACAAATTTGCAGCCCAAAAGCACCATTCATGCCTGTAAAACGTACCTGGCTTACCCATAGGTCAGCTAACTGGACATTGCACCACAGACTGTGAATTACGCACTCGAAAGTACTTCGAAACTGATGGCTTAGGAAAGTGGTCACCCTCGTAAACAAACTACAGACAAAGCTGGTAATCTCTTAATATATTAAGGCCCAGTGTCTTCCAGTTTCGTATGTGTACATTCGTTACAGCACTGGTATAATGTATCAGCTGCTTCGATCAGAATTCACAGTGCATTCTCCTCTCGGCCCGAAAATACCGATAAACCAACTACTTGTACCACGTGGCACTATAGTAATCTCCCACCATTTTACTGTGCTTGAAACTATACCTGCCATGCGGGTCTTGATGACACACACCGCCAGGATAGTTTTGGAAATGCTGGCACTTTCGCAACGAACACAAAATGACTAATATGTTTCTTTGTCGCAACCAAATGGTCATCAGTGATGCTAATTACGTAACACTGAGACACAGTGCAGTGGAACAGTAAACACAACCAACTTACTTACTTACCTGGAAGCAATGGCGAAGCGACTGGCATAAACTTATCGCATAGACGTCGTCTAAGTCTCTGAGTACGTCACAAAGCAAACGATATTTATGATCGCTAAGTAAATTCGCTTCCTACGAGGCTTGGCTGTTGGCACCATTATTTATGCAACATGCGCACAGACAAAGCTTATTTTGACGTAACGGCGGAACAGCCCCACGATACGTCCGAACTCTTCACAACGGCCTTGTTCTCCTCCTATCCTCTGCCCCAACAGCACGAAAATTACTTCTCCCCACCACCTTTAATAATTGTGAATGTTTTTGATATTAAAATGCCTTCCGTCGTTACTGCGAACTGTGACACCTACAGAACGATATTTGCCAGAATCAAACGTCTCTCCAAATCATTATGATCCTTAGAATTCTATGGCCATGTTTTATATTGCTGTGTGCTCGCCCGACCATTCGGAATGAAGGGGCTTCCATTGTTGCATGTTATGCAGTATTTTTGGTTTCGGACACATTTCGTATCCATCCACGAACTTTCGAAATTTACAGAACTGGTGGCTGCGTCCAAGCACCGATTACTTGCGTTTCTCGGCCAACGCCGCAGCACAAAATGACACTGTCTGCGCCCACTTCTTTCGTGCACTCTTGAATTAAGATAGACCAGCTTCATTAAAACGTAAATATCTCGTGAGTCTTTTCTCTGGTCACGGGGCAGTTTTCACCTCCTTTTATAAAATTCTCTATGTAACAAGATGTATTGCTTGCTCTGGATTTCTTTAATTATTTTAATTCACCCAATCGTGGATGAGGAGTTCCATGAACGTGCACAGTGGGCACCCATACCAGTGACAGTTTCAGTCACCTGCTTTCTCCTGTGCATAATCACTGTAAAATTTTGCAAGTATCTTATCAGGTTCGACGCATTTCAACTACTAAGCGAGTCCAGTAACTTCCCTATTGCACGATATGTCTTTTCGCCATTAGCGCGATGGTTGAAAGGAGGGGCCGTATTACGATCTTCCACGATGAAACACTTTCGGGAGACCTAATTCAATACTGCGACCACTGTTTGTCATTTCCCGTCACTGAGTGACTGATTAGATGATTTCTATCAGCCTGCTGGCTACGCGTAATATCAAAACTTCTTAGCTATGCTAGTCAGGTCGGTATGCTAAATATTAGTTTCAAAGCCACTGGATGCTTTTCTCATTGCTCCCCTTACGCCATTTCCTTCGAGCAAGTAGGTTTCTTTTCTGTTAGGTTTCTCACTTCTGTTAAACCTGAGAGACAGATCTCTCTGATAACGTAGCACCTTTCTGACATGGTAGGCGTCTGCACCCGGTAGCTGACTGGCCTGTCGGCACGGTAGCTCAGTGTGTTCGGCCAGAGAGATGGTTGGCCTGGCCTCTGTAATAAAAAACTGGGTGGAAGGATCAACAAACGAACTTGGCCGGATGTCATGTGACGTCCGCAACGACCAAACACAAAGATCAACAACGAACAAAATGGGAAAAAAGTGGCCAGCGTGACAGAATGTCGATCCTAAGGGCATGGGTTCGATTCCTGGCTGGGTCAGAGATTTTCTCCGCTCAGGGACTAGGTATTGTGTTGTCTTAATCATCATAATTTCATCCCCATCGACGCCTAAGTCACCGAAGTGGCGTCAAATCAAAAGACTTGCACCCGCCGAACGGTCTACCCGACGGGAGGTCCTACTCACACGACAATTTTTTTAACATGGGAGGCGTGTCGAACGACGCTTTTGAAATCCCCTTTCATTGCCGGCCGGAGTGGCCGAGCGGTTCTAGGCGCTACAGTCTGGAACCGCACGACCGCTACGGTCGCAGGTTCGAATCCTGCCTCGGGCATGGACGTGTGTGATGTCCTTAGGTTAGTTAGGTTTCAGTAGTTCTAAGTTGTAGGGACTGATGACCTCAGCAGTTAAGTCCCATAATCTTCAGTGTGGTGTCACCGCCAGACACCACACTTGCCAGGTGGTAGCCTTTAAATCAGCCGCGGTCCGTTAGTATACGTCGGACCCGCGTGTCGCCACTATCAGTGATTGCGGACCGAGCGCTGCCACACGGCAGGTCTAGAGAGACTTCCTAGCACTCGCCCCAGTTGTACAACCGACTTTGCTAGCGATGGTTCACTGACAAAATACGCTCTCATTTGACGCGACGATAGTTAGCATAGCCTTCAGCTACATCATTTGCTACGACCTAGCAAGGCGCCATGTTCAGTTACTATTGATATTGTGAATAATGTACAGTCAAGAGCGACGTTCACCATTTATGGATTAAAGTTAAGTATTCCACCAGCTACGCCCGTTTTGTCTAAAGTCTAATTTCCTTGTCCTGTTCCAGACCTCACGCCAGCCTGCGTGAGGTAAAACGCGTGCCTTTCGGCTTCCTCTAGTAACCCGGTGTTGGCTCTCCTGACAACCCACAACATTCAGAGCCATTTTAACCCCTTTCATTACTATAGCGTTATCAGGAAATCAAACTCTGCAAGTTTTCTCTAGGGCTCTCCGCCACAACACGTCCTAAAGCATGATGTCTACTACCGTATTCGACCCACCCTTGATGCTTATCATAGTGTAACCTGTCCTTGCGATATACGACGACGTGAGGGTGCCTGCCGAGAAGAGATTGAAACGTATGACGTGGAGAGTCCTCTTTCTTGGCAACAATCATTACGAGTCACACCGAGCGAGGTGGCGCAGTGGTTAGCACACTGGACTCTTATTCGGGTGGACGACGGTTCAAACCCGCCTCCACCCAACCTGATTTCGGTTTTCCTTAATTTCCCTAAATCGCTTCAGGCAAATTCTGGGATGGTTCCTTTGAAAGGACACGGCCGGCTACCTTCTCAATGGTTCCCTAATCCAAGAGGCGATGACCTAGCTGTTTGATCCCCTCCCCCGAACCAACGAACCAAATTACGAGACACGCGACCTGGTGTTATCACGACTAACCTACAACAAAACGCATAGAAATTCACGAGGGGTCAACACTTTCACGGCATAAACGATATTCAAGCGGATATGACTCGCAATAGTTGAACAACTGTTTCAACATGGCTACATGTACGTTCTGTGCGTTGTGCTCAGGTGGGGGGAAACTATGACGAACACCTGAAGCATTAAATCACCATATTAACTTTTCTCTATTTTTAATTAATCCAGTCTCGAAACATTTGAACCGGCGGGGTATGTAGCCACTAAATAATGGCGCGGGATTATCTAGACTAGACAGCGTAGCTGTACGGCCGCGGAAAAAAACTTGCAAAAGAGCGGTAGCGGCCCACAGCAGCGATAACTCGCTGTCTGATCTGCAATTAAAACAGCCCCGACCGGTGTCCGCTTGTCCCCCGACGTGGTTCACTAAATTTCCAGCCATTGTTCCCTGGAGATTTTGTTTCCGAAGTCACCGGCAGAATTTATTGGGCGGAAATTTCGCGAACATTGCCGCTGTACGCAGGTACTGTGGGTGCCCATCTGAATTATTCATCAGCGGGCCCGGAAAGCCAGTTTCGCATGCAACAATATAATTAGGACCCCGTTGTAAAACAGGAATCGATAACGTTCTCATTAGAGCGACCACAACGATTTGCTCTAAATTACCAGAATGGCTGCGGAAACAAGCCGATGAAAGACACGCCCTCCAGAATGAATCAATTACCCGTTTACGCCATCCGGTTAGCATTTTGCCTCGATAGAAAGGAGGCGAGACTGCTGGCATAAATGTGGAACTATTTGTCGCAGCGCATTAGTGCGCAGCGTTCTCTCAACCGTGAACTGAGACCCTGCGCTGTGACCGCTTCATCACAATCGGTCACCTCTATGGGGCTGCACGAGCAGTTTACTTATTCCATGTTTCTGTTCTTCGCCAAATACGTTGCCGGGCACAGGAACGACGAGACCGGCCGTGTAAAGTTGGGTTCATACTAAATGTGTTCAGTTAAGAATGGTCGTTTTCAAATAAGTATCCATTTAATTACTTAGACTTTCCCGGCTATTTTGTGACATCTCGTTGAATCGGGTATATTGCCGGTGCTCTGCGTTTTTCTAACACAATATTTCGACGTCGTACCTCGGCGTCTTCATCAGGTTTTAACATTTTGAATGTTCGGAAAATAAGTTGCCGTCTCTTTAATCTAAGAATAGATGATCAATGCAGCTAGCGGCTATCTCTGTGTAATGTCTTGTCTGTATAGACGTGTATCTGTTGTCTTTAAGATCCCTTCACCTTCAAACATAAGTCTATACAGTAAAGTAAGCCCCTCCCAGTTCTTGGCTGATCCGTGATAAGACAGGCGAAAAATTAGACTAATGGAGGATTATTAGTATTATCTCCATTTTCATTCGCTCTTTCTCTCTCTCTTCTTTATCTAAGTATAGTTTTTAATATAAGATTTCATTACGTGATAAAAAGAATCAGCCAAATAGAATCTTTGGTGGAGTCCTTCGTCTTGGTAATCACCGGCTGGCTTGCTGTAAGAGATCTTTACATTTATTATTACTGTTAAACACTGCAATCAGTCGGGAGAATCAATCGTTTGGACAATTTGTTCCTTTTACGAAAGATTGCGAATTCCAGATGTGTACGAAGCCTTTTTAGACGATTTAACACAGACTCAGTGATTGCAGGCTCTCTTCGACACAGCTGAAACTTCCCCACTAATTACAGGGCCAACGTGATCAACAAATGATTCAGAAAAAAACTCATTCGTTCATTCACTCCAGAACAAAAAAGTCACAAACCTTATTTATGGAGGAAATCGTGTATTAAATCCATCTCCATTACATGTCCAGATCTCCGGTGATTCCACGACTTAATTATTTTTCTTTTACGATCTCTTTCTCTTCAAAACAAACCGCCAACGGCACAAATGTTAATTGGCTCACTTTAGCGAGAAGAAAAGCAAAATATGTATCTCTCAGAAACACGTCAATCCCTCAACAGATACTCCAGAAGCTGTCCTAGTTGCCACCCTGACAACCATGGAGAATGCATATATGCATCTCTGTTATTTCAAAGAATAAACGCACTAGAAAATACTTTGGCGTCGACGAGCTGTCGCCGCATATATTACCAGAAAATCAGATCAGATAACTTTTCCAAAGTGAATGAATGTGGATGGTTTGATTGAAAATGATTAATTGGTGCGTGGTAGAGGGTATTTGCTGCGTGGACATTACAATGCCCCTCGCAGCGTGCGAAGTTTGTGATCCTAATTTTGATTTACCGAACACACTTCGCGAGCTATCTATTAGTGTGTGTAACCCGGAAGTGATGAGTGTCAGTCCTCCGACTGAAAAAAAAATTATATTTAAGACAGACGAAGAAAAAAAATTGAAAACAGAAGAAATGATGAGACAGGTACTGCTGCTTTTACGTGCATCAAGGTGTTATGTCTGCTGTGCACAACGAAGGAAGATGATCTTTCATGAAACTATTATCAGGGTCTATCCATTCGGGAACTTTCTTAAGCAGGGAAACCTTGGAAAACCTCTTAAGCCTAGACCCCCAGCCTACGGTACATAGAAGATAGGAAAGCCCACAGAAGAAAAAAAAAACAATTTTGAAATTGATCTCTAAAGGAAAGATAGGGATAGATTTATATAACGATTAGGAGAAGAGTGATTTGTGCCTCTAGCAAAAAAATTTTACAATGAAAAAGTGGAGTTTTTTTTTTTTTTTTTACCACCTTGTTCCCAGGACAATATCTTGCGGTGCTGAAACTCCTCCGGATCTTGCATGTCCCCGACGTCCACATTTGTAGTCGGTCTTCTACGCGGCCCACAATGGGAAGAGTAGAAGGGACAGGGATACCAGATTTTACATGCAACATTCATTCCAAAAGAATCAGCAATGACCGAAAGGGAAACTCTTCCTGTAAAAGAACTGGTTCGGTTGCACAGTCCAAGATTCTCCCTTTTGAAAACAAAATCCCTATGGCTTCATGCATCCTTTTTCTTACGATGTACTGCAAGGAATTTAGCCATTGACTTAAGGTTTTCATTTATCCATTGACTAATGCTGTTGCCGAAAACATCATCATATTTACTCTAGTTTTAATTTTCTTTTGGACTTCACATCAACACTTGTGCTTATAAGTCCAAAACTTCTGGCACATTTTCTGTCAATGATTTATTCTTCGTAATTTAAAGGATTCATGCAACTTGCAGTAGATTTTGGATTCAAATCATCGAATAATGGAAAGTGTGGTTCATTTTATACAAAGACATAATCCATCATTTCCTTGAAAAGTCGTATCATTTATCTATACTCATAACAATTTTATGCTAAATACATATATTTCTCCGCTTGATTGCTGTAATGTAAAAGTTATTAGTAGTGAGGAATGTGGATTCACTTCTTTCATTCCTTCTCTGATTCACCCGGCATTCATACATGAACATATATGGAAATGGATTTTCAAACAAAATTCCAAAGTGAACAGGATCCATTAAATAACTACTAATTCTATGAATATTAATTTCTTTTGACATTCAACAATAAATCAAGAACTCTTAACCTCTAATTATGACACTTTTTTGAAGTTCAACATCAATCAGTTTCCCCTCGCGTTTGATGCGAGTCTCTTACAAAGCATGTCTGTGTCGTCTATATCGATTCTAACTCTCGCGCCGACGTCAATTGTTTTGCGCGGGAAATTATCTTTGCGGCGTTAACCGTCACTCATGGTTCTCTACTTAACCGCAAAACTTCACTTCACACGTTTACACATCTAAGCGTGCACTTGAAATTATATATGAATATTCACTGGGAACCTCTTTTGATTATGCAGCGTCCAAACACGGGTGAAGCCTGTCTCCACTATCTTCTTTGCTTCACTCGATAGTTATAGTTAGTCACTATTTCTACAATCTGTGTCACTGATTAATTATTTCAGTTTAAAGTTTTCTAACCCTAAACACAAACAGTTTATTGTTATGTTTTTACGAGTGTTCATCTCTGTCACTCGCAACACCATTCATCCCTATCTTCTAATCTTCATTAAATTTTTTCAAGTCGTTATGGGAAAAAACCCTTTAATTTTGTTAGATCCCGGGTATGCTAACAGATAAGCCCCAGGGTTCGGAATTTGTAGAATGATGTATGGGCCAGTATATAATAACTCCCATTTCTTTATACTCTTCTTTATTAAGGATGATTTGGTATGTCTTTTGACTAGTACCTTCTCTACGACGTGGTACGCCTGTAACCTCTTGATTAATTTGTCGTATTGTTGTTTTCTCTGATCAGGCTTTTGCGTCATATTTATGATGGCTTGTCTTATTCTTTCTTCCCAAGGCATCTCAGTTTCCTGAGTTTTGGGCATATGTTCAGTCCAGAAGTTTTCTTCTTTTGCCTCGAACAGCAATTCATGAGATGTATAACCAGTGGAGGAGTGGGGCGTGTTGGTGTATATCTGCTCAAATTCTTCCACATAATTTGCCCACGCAGTCTGCTTATTATGGCAATAGGTCCTCATAAAGCGATTGAACTCTCTAAAAATTCTCTCAACCAAATTGTCTTGTGGGTGGTAAAATGATGTTAGTATGTGTTTCACACCGATTTGAGACAAAGCCTGTTTCCATCAGAGTCCTGTGAATATCTTAGCATTGTCTGTTATTATCGCCTTAGGTATACCAACATGTGGAAGATAATCCCTTGACAATCTTATTACATTTACTTTGGCCGTAGCCGCCTTTATCGGGTATAGCTTTACGTATTTCGTACACACATCAAGAAATGCCAACACATATCTAACACCTTCTCTTGAAGTAGGTAACGGTCCACACAGATCGCACGAAATTAATTCTTTTGGTTCTCGGACTAATATAGAGCATAATGGGTGCTTGCTTACTCCCTTTTGAATCCGGCTTTGCTTCTTGGCAGATTATGCATTTCTTCAAGACCTCATGCACTCTGCGCTTTATGTTGGGAAAATGACAGTACACACTTATCTTGTCTGCACATTTTGTCGCACCGAAATGTCCCCAGGTTAAATGGGTGAACCATACGAGTTTCTCTATTTGCGCCTCAGGTATACAAACACACCAACTTACTTTGTTTGCCCTTCCACAGTGGAAAAATAATACGCCATTTACCAGCTTGTAATAATTTGCCATCTGATCCGAAGGTTGCTGTTGTAACCTTTGAATGACACTTCCCATTGAGCATCTCTTTACTGTAACTGTGCCATATGCGCACACAAAACTGACGTAGTACGTCTTATATGGATTTTCCTGCAGCAGCAATACACGGAATTCTGAGTTATTATTTACTTCAATCTCTTTAGTCAAACCCTGTGGTGACCTTGTACGAGCGTCAGAAATAATGTTTTGCTCTCTTGAGACATGCACGATCTTAAATTGGTATTGTTACAGAGCGAGAGTCCATCTAGCCAGTCTGGGGTGTAACAGTTTACACATTTGTAAAAACGTTGATGATTGATGATCGCAATATACGACAGTCTTTGACCCATATAGATAATAATGAAATTTTTAAATCCCCAGATGACTGCAAGAGCCTCTAATTCTGTCGTCGTGTAAGATCGTTCACAGTTGGACAAAATACGACTAGCAAACGCAATAGGATAGAGGGTGAGTTGTCTATTTATCTTGCGTACTTGGAAAAGGCACGCTCCTATACCCACATTCGAAGAATCTGTTGACAAGTAAAATTCTTCTTGCATGCCCGGATGGTACAAAAGCGGTGCATTTACTAATTGCTTCTTTATCTCTTCGAATGCTTCTTGACGCTCTAATGCCAGAGCCAGGGCACATCCTTCTTCAACAGACTATTTAGAGCTGCTGCGTTCATCGCCTGATTTGTTATGAATCTTCTAAAAATGAGGTAATACCCATAAATCCTTTTAATAGCCTCCTATTCCCGGGTGTTGGAAACTTACTAATTGCAATTAGCTTGTCCTTGGTTGGAAAAATTCTCTTAGCGTCAATTATATGCCCCAGGAACTTGATTCGGTTTACTGCAAAATGAGATTTCTGTAGGTTAGCAGTTATTCCCGTGGTTTTGAACACGTCCAACACTCGGTTCAGTAAGGTAATATGCTGCTCCCAAGTTTTCGATGCAGTAAGCAAATCATCAACAAACACTGTTATCCTGCTTCTGAGTTCTGGGCCTAGTGCATAATCTAGAGCTGCTATAAAGATTCCAGCACTAATGTTGAGTCCAAAAGGAACTACGGTGAATTGGTAACTTCTTCCGGAATAAATGAAAGCCGTATACTTCCTTGCTGACTCGTCCAGCTTGACTTGCCAATAAGAGCTCCGCAAATCAATGCTCGTCAAATATTTGACATCCTGGAACCGTTCTATAAGTTCGTCTATGTTTTCCGGATGTGTTCTCACTGGAATTATGATTTTATTTTTTCTCTGGCGTCAAATACCAGTCTAATAGTCCCATTTGCTTTTGGCACGACTAACAATGGGGAGCAGTATGGGCTTGTAGAGGGTTCGATCAAACCCCATTTCAACATGCGATCTATTTCCTTTTGAACTTGAGCCTTTAACCTCCAGGGAACAGGATAGAAAGTTCTACAAATTGTTTCGTGCGGCTTAACGTAGGTATGGCATATGTATCCCTTAATAACTCCTGGCCTTTCATCAAAAACGTTTTCATATGTTAATAATAATTCATTGAGCTGTTTCTTCTGATCTTCGATAATGCAGTCGGATTCATTTAACTTTTCAAACACTAATTGACCGAAATCTTTTTTGACTTGGAACTCATTAATTACGTGCTGTTTAGAATTTTGGGCCGTCCTGATTACTTGCACACTGATCCCACAATTGTATTTTATCGTAAGGCTTTTTTTTTCAAGAACTCCAACTCCATTTTTTGTTTATTAACATTCAACCAAATTTTTACTGTTTTGAAATCTATTCTGCATCCGTATTAACGTAGGCTGTCGACTCCGATAATGCAATCTACCACCAAATTTTTCACAACAAGGAATGTGCTTAATATTGCTTCATTCCCAAATTCCACACCAAGTAGTGACTGCACCTTTACATTAGCCGATCGAGCCCCAACGGCGCCTAATATTCTGCAATTTTGAATTGGAAAGACTGGTACTCGTCTTATATTTCTGATCGTGTTCAATAGTGCCTCCGAAATAACATTTGTGGTTGCAGCTGTGTCTAAAACTGCCACTATAGGTACGGTCTCCATAATGACTTGCACTTCGGCTACTGCCACCTGTTCCTTATCCTCATCTTGTGGTTCTAAGTCCTTGGTCAGTTCATCTGCCAGTAATCATCCATCATTATACATTAGCATGGGTACACATATCCTGTTGCCCCTCAACCAATTGTTGACCGCTCCTCCGGGGCACGAGTGGGTCCTTACGAGTTTGTTGGATTTTGATTTGTCTGCTGGTTGACGTCATCCGTCACTTCGGTGATTACCGGTTGATTCGGATATGTCCGTCCCCACTGATGTTGGCTATTTGAATTCATTCCTCCCGGTTGATTCCAATTTCTATTATTGTTATTATTCCAGGCTTGGGGTCTGAAATTTCTTTCGTTCCCCCACACGGGGTTGTATCTTTTCCCGTTCCTGTTGTTCCTTGAATAGCCCCTCGCAAGACCGTTGCCGGGATTACTATTGAGATTTTAAGGGGTTCCTCCATTATTTAACGATCTCTGTTCATTCCTTCTACATATCGATTGATCGCCATTGGTGTTACCCATACTTCCACCTTTCCTACCGTCTGGCCGAGGTTCTATCGCCCTATATTGGAATCTGTTATTACGGGATTTCTGATTGTTCTCTTCGATAATATCTATATGGTCTAACGTCGTGAGGAACGACTCCAAGTCTTTGTCGTTGTCGTAAATCAATTGATTCCGGATGCTAGTTGGTAGTCTTGCCTTAAGTATGTTTATTATGTCTGGCAAGGGCATAGGTCTGTCCCAGTATCTTGTTTTATTTATATATTTTTCGAAATACCTTCTAAGGCTTCCTTTCGAAAAGGAGAAAGGCTCTGGGTAGAGCACCTCCTGCCTTAGGCGTTCCTGTACCCCTTCTGACCAGAACTTGGCTAAAAACGCCTTCTCAAAATCGTCATATGTCGGGCAAACAGAAGTCATGTCCGAGGCCCAGATCGCCCCCTAACCTTATATATATCCTGCAACAAAACTGATCTTCTGCCACTGCGACCAATTTCTGGGTAGCACTCCTCTGAAACTTCGAATAAAAACAATTGGATGGACCACCGTTTTGTCAGGGTTAAAAATATGGAATTGCTGATGGTTTATCATTTTTTCTTCGGCATGGCAAAGGCTTTCGTAATCTCCGGTAGATAAGAATTAACGCGAACAACCAGCTTCTGGCAATTTAATGTTAGAATTACTTGCACAAATCGGTATTGTGTGCGAATGGGCAGTAACTGGCCCTATAGTCGTTGCTAACTTCTGCTGCTGCCCTTTATTCATTTGTTCTGAGCTTTGTTGTGAAGCGCGCATCGACTCTTCTATCGTTTGTTCCCAATGCTCAAAATCAGTACTTAACTGCTGTCGCAACTCCGCAAGTCCTTTCGCAAAAAAACATATCTTCCAGTTTGCCAGATAAATTCTGGAATGCTGCCTTAACATTTTGCTCAACGTTTTCACACATAAGCCTTTTGTTTTCTAATGTGATTTTGGATAATTTACCCGTTAATCCGTTAATTTGGTGGTCTATAACGTCTTGACGCTCTGTCAGATGTTCAACGCTTTCCTTTAGGTTAGTCTGTGTACGTGCCAATTCAGGAAGTTGCGCAGTAGCACATGCCATGGCGTCTTGCTTTTGTACTAATTGCGGAACCATTTCCACTTGTTCCCGTACGGTATCTATCTTAATAGCCACATACTCCTTCATTTCGACACGTACGCGCTGAGTAGATTCCTCAATTGTGCTTTCACCAATTCTATTTGTGCAGTTAATTTTCGTTCCGTCTCTACGGCCTGATCTTTGAGTTCCTTGGTCTTCGCCTCTATCCGCTGCTCTAATTCGGAAAAACTGTCTTGTAACTGCTGCTTAATATCAGTCTGGACTACTTTTATCTCTTCTTGAGTTTGAGTGACTGTTACTAATTGTGCTTTAATATCGGTTTTCAGATTTTCCTACCCTTCAGTGACTGAGGCTAATTTCGTATTCAAATCATTTTGCCTTTCAGTAACTGAGGCAAATTTCGCATTAATGTCGGTTTTCAAAGTATTCATGCTCTCGGTTGTCATCTGCATCTATCTCATGATAATTACCAATGGATCTAATCCCTGGTGCGTGCCTGCTGTTACGCCCGCAGCCGTGTCTACAGGGCGTTCTGTTGCACTACCTGTAGCCATCGATCCTTCTTACTGCTCCATTATTATCAGTGCCAACAGCTGAACTAACACAGACACAAGTGATCAATATTCAAGTATCCTTCAGCTGCACAGGCAACTTTTAACAACAGGTTTCTCTGCGCCTGCAGTGCTGTCTTCCGGCTTTATTTGTGGATCCAACTATATCACCTGCGAGTCTTTCCTCTCTTTTCCAAGCGTCAGTTAGGTTAGCTCGTCGTAGTTGACATGAAACAGAGAACAAAATTATTTTAGCAACGTCCAAAAACGTGTCCTGTCATGGATTGGCCATTTTAACATTTTAATTGTTCGGATAATAAGTTGCAGCCTCTTTAAGAATAGATGATCAATGCAGTTAGCCGCTATCTCTGTGTAATGTCTTGTCTGTATAGACGTGTTATCTGTTGTCTTTAAGATCCCTTCACCTTCACACATAAGTCTATACAGTAAAGTAAGGCCCTCGCAGTTCTTGGCTGATCCGTGATAAGACAGGCGAAATATTAGACTAATGGAGGATTATTAATATTATCTCTATTTTCATTCGCTCTTTCTCTCTCTCTCCTTTATCTATGTATAGTTTTTAATATAAGATTTCATTACGTGATAAAAAGAATCAATCAAATAGAATCTTTGGTGGAGTCCTTCGTCTTGGTAATCAGCGGCTGGCTTGCTGTAAGAGATCTTTACATTTATTATTACTGTTAAACACTGCAGTCAGTCGGGAGAATCAACCGTTTGGACAATTTGTTACTTTTACGAAAGATTGCGAATTCCAGATGTGTACGAAGCCTTTTTGGACGATTTAACACAGACTCAGTGATTTCAGGCTCTCTTCGACACAGCTGAAACTTCCCCTCTAATAACAGGGCCAACGTGATCAACAAATGATTCAGAAAAAAACTCATGATGCTGAGTGGCTGGAGGTCGGCGGGAACCTTCTTCCTAGTGAACTTTTGGCTGCGCTAAACTTGAGCCGCCTTTTGGTGACCCAAGCTCCGAGGACGTCGCAATCCGATTGCAGGCGGTGACGCATCTGCCTGGCGTTGATGCTTCTGCCGTAGAGCGCCGTATCGACCGCGTAGAGCGCGACGTGCACGCCCTGCCTTCTCGGAACGTCGGCGGTGTATAGTGAGTAGAGCAAGGGGCTGATGACGGACCCTTTTGGTACTCCAGCTGCTATGGGGCGAGCCGTCGACGTCCCTTCATCAGCGCGCACGTGGAACGTGGGCCCAGTCAAGTAGGATTAAAGCAGGCGGTCGTGCGACACCGGTAGGCCTTGTGTAAGTAGTTTATACACAAGGCCGTCGTGCCACACGCTGTCAAAGGCTCTGCAAACGTCCAGGAGTACCGCCCCTAGATACTCGCGACCTTCCAGCGCCCCCATCGCCTGCTCTACCGGTCGAAACAGTTGCTGATGCGTGGAGTTCAAAATGGTTCAAATGGCTCTGAGCACTATGGGATTTAACTTCTGAGCTCATCAGTCCCCTACAACTTAGAACTACTTAAACCTATCTAACCTGAGGACATCACACACATCCATGACCGAGGCAGGATTCGAACCTGCGACAGTAGCGGTCGTGTGGTTCCAGACTGAAGTGCCTAGAACCGCTCGGCCACACTGGCCGGCGCTGCGTGGAGTGGCCCCTCCTGAAGCCGAACTGTTGTTCAGGGAGCAGGCCTTCCTCCCCGATGTGGAGCCACAGCCTCCTGACATACAGCCTCTTGAACGACAGGCCGACCGTGTCCCCTATCTATGTGTGGACGGTGTCTGGCGTTGCCTACGCCGTCCGCTCCCGCTGCGACCGTGTGGGTTGGTCCCCAGATGTTCCGTCTTCCGTCCGCGCCCGCTTCCGCTGGTTTCCCCGGTGGCGGCCGTTTCATGGCATACCCTACTAGGTCCGCGCCCTCCAAGCGCGTTCCTGGCACTGTCGACAGGCTGCGTTTGTTGTTGGTCACCGTTCCGACTTTCTCCAGCGCGTCCGTGTCGGTTGGTCGCCAGATGCCATGAAACGACCGCCACCAGGGAAACCAGCTGAAATGGGCGCGGACGGAAGATGGAACATCTGGTGACCAACCGACACGGTACGACGTCGAAATACTGTGTTAGATAAACTGAGACCACCGGCAGTACACCCGATTCAACGATAACTCCATTTGTTGGCACTCTGTCTGCTTTCAATATTTTCATTGTTCAAAATACTTACGGATATCGTTTTCTCTTGAAGTTACACAATAACTCTGAAGATTTTCCTTCCTGCAGATAAACAGTTAGAGAGAAAAAAACTGAAAAGAGACTACGATTATCAAAATCAGTGACAAAACTAACCCCTCGGAGTACTAATATACCTACATCAGATTAGCGCTGGTGTGCAAATACGCTGCAGCGACGCAGTCTGTTCCCGCCTAACCAAAAGCGCCTGCATCAAGATGACGAACGGAAGAGCAGAGAAGGCTGTGAGACGCCGTCAAGCAACAGCCTGGTGACTTTGACCGCATCACAACAGGAGTGGCTTGTACAAGAAGAGAATATAGGCGCCGCTCCTGGCAGCCTCGGCAGCGCAGTACTAGACCAGCACCAGCAGAGCATTACTATAGCAGTTATTAGGCATCCATATCCGTTGCTTGTATGTACATAGTGTATAGAGACACTGACTGTTTGTCCGTCGCCCATAGCTCGCGACACGTTCTTGTAATACAAAGTTAAATATTGTCTATCTTCTTTATTACACTCCTGGAAATGGAAAAATGAACACATTGACACCGGTGTGTCAGACCCACCATACTTGCTCCGGACACTGCGAGAGGGCTGTGCAAGCAATGATCACACGCACGGCACGGCGGACACACCAGGAACCGCGGTGTTGGCCGTCGAATGGCGCTAGCTGCGCAGCATTTGTGCACCGCCGCCGTCAGTGTCAGCCAGTTTGCCGTGGCATACGGAGCTCCATCGCAGTCTTTAACACTGGTAGCATGCCGCGACAGCGTGGACGTGAACCGTATGTGCAGTTGACGGACTTTGAGCGAGGGCGTATAGTGGGCATGCGGGAGGCCGGGTGGACGTACCGCCGAATTGCTCAACACGTGGGGCGTGAGGTCTCCACAGTACATCGATGTTGTCGCCAGTGGTCGGCGGAAGGTGCACGTGCCCGTCGACCTGGGACCGGACCGCAGCGACGCACGGATGCACGCCAAGACCGTAGGATCCTACACAGTGCCGTAGGGGACCGCACAGCCACTTCCCAGCAAATTAGGGACACTGTTGCTCCTGGGGTATCGGCGAGGACCATTCGCAACCGTCTCCATGAAGCTGGGCTACGCTCCCGCGCACCGTTAGGCCGTCTTCCGCTCACGCCCCAACATCGTGCAGCCCGCCTCCAGTGGTGTCGCGACAGGCGTGAATGGAGGGACGAATGGAGACGTGTCGTCTTCAGCGATGAGAGTCGCTTCTGCCTTGGTGCCAATGATGGTCGTATGCGTGTTTGGCGCCGTGCAGGTGAGCGCCACAATCAGGACTGCATACGACCGAGGCACACAGGGCCAACACCCGGCATCATGGTGTGGGGAGCGATCTCCTACACTGGCCGTACACCACTGGTGATCGTCGAGGGGACACTGAATAGTGCACGGTACATCCAAACCGTCATCGAACCCATCGTTCTACCATTCCTAGACCGGCAATGGAACTTGCTGTTCCAACAGGACAATGCACGTCCGCATGTATCCCGTGCCACCCAACGTGCTCTAGAAGGTGTAAGTCAAATACCCTGGCCAGCAAGATCTCCGGATCTGTCCCCCATTGAGCATGTTTGGGACTGGATGAAGCGTCGTCTCACGCGGTCTGCACGTCCAGCACGAACGCTGGTTCAACTGAGGCGCCAGGTGGAAATGGCATGGCAAACCGTTCCACAGGACTACAACCAGCATCTCTACGATCGTCTCCATGGGAGAATAGCAGCCTGCATTGCTGCGAAAGGTGGATATACACTGTACTAGTGCCGACATTGTGCATGCTCTGTTGCCTGTGTCTATGTGCCTGTGGTTCTGTCAGTGTGATCATGTGATGTATCTGACCCCAGGAATGTGTCAATAAAGTTTCCCCTTCCTGGGACAATGAATTCACGGTGTTCTTATTTCAATTTCCAGGAGTGTATAATAAAAACTATAATGTGATTTCCAGAATGAGATTTTCACTCTGCAGCGGAGTGTGCGCTGATATGAAACTTCCTGGCAGATTAAAACTGTGTGCCCGACCGAGACTCGAACTCGAGTCTCGGTCGGGCACACAGTTTTAATCTGCCAGGAAGTTTCATATCAGCGCACACTCCGCTGCAGAGTGAAAATCTCATTCTGGAAACATCCCCCAGGCTGTGGCTAAGCCATGTCTCCGCAATATCCTTTCTTTCAGGAGTGCTAGTTCTGCAAGGTTCGCAGGAGAGCTTCTGTAAAGTTTGGAAGGTAGGAGACGAGATACTGGCAGAAGTAAAGCTGTGAGACCGGGCGTGAGTCGTGCTTCGGTAGCTCAGATGGTAGAGCGCTTGCCCGCGAAAGGCAAAGGTCCCGAGTTCGAGTCTCGGTCGGGCACACAGTTTTAATCTGCCAGGAAGTTTTATAATGTGATTTGTTTGAAATGTTGTATAGCATCCCGAGAACGCAGCATCCTTTAGGCACCCTATACCAGACCAGTGGACAGGACCCTAGACATTCAAACGAGAACTTTTTGTCGTACGAATGCGTGGTGTCTGCTCTTTCGGAGGTGTCTGAAAGAACAGACATCTTGCATCCATATAACTGATACGCCTGGCTGGGCAATGAATCCACCTTCTTCAGTGCGGATCCACAAATACGTCCGACCTCCTGTGGGAATCTCAGAGTAGCGAACGTGGAGGTCATGGACGCGGACTGTGGACAGGAGGCGCTCGATGGGAGTGTAGGTCGGCCGTGAGGCTTGCAGAGACAGTCCGCGCAGTGCTGTGGCCAGGATGGCGTCGTGGCGCCCAAAAGCGCTCTCGACAGGAGGTTCCGCCTGACGGCGGCTGATGAGGCGTTCCACGGTCGTGCGTTATACGGGACACTACTGGATTATTTAGGCGCATTATTCGAGGATCCTCCCACCCATTCGGGTGTTCCGAGTACCAGAAGCCACACCTGAAGACGATTCCTCCGAGGAAACGGATTAGAGGGAGTCCTCCCTCCATTAATTTACGCAGCGACGACTCAGAAGCTTCTGGTAGCGATCCTAGGATAATACAACAAAATAAAAAAATGAAAACTAAAAAAATATGTGCTTATAAATAACTAAATTTGTTCAAATAAAGCTCTCTTGATCCTGTAAGACCCCGTTACTTCCATAACCCTGGGAGGGCAGGAATGGGACATTGAGGCCAGGCCTCTGAACGCGACCCCTGTCGCCTTTGCTCCGACCCATCTCCAGGTCTTCTTAAAAAAATGAAATGATAATTAAATCAAGGCCCTAACCTGTCGACGGGCGTTAACATACAGATACATAATATCGAAGATTTATGGCCATCCCAAAGAAAGCAGGTGTTGACAGATGTGAAAATTACCGAACAATCAGTTTAATAAGCCACAGCTGCAAAATACTAACACGAATTCTTTACAGACGAATGGAAAAACTAGTAGAAGCCGACCTCGGGGAAGATCAGTTTGGATTCCGTAGAAATACTGGAACACGTGAGGCAATACTGACCTTATGACTTATCTTAGAAGAAAGATTAAGGAAAGGCAAACCTACGTTTCTAGCATTTGTAGACTTAGAGAAAGCTTTTGACAATGTTGGTTGGAATACTCTCTTTCAAATTCTAAAGGTGGCAGGGGTAAAATACAGGGAGCGAAAGGCTATTTACAGTTTGTACAGAAACCAGATGGCAGTTATAAGAGTCGAGGGGCATGAAAGGGAAGCAGTGGTTGGGAAAGGAGTAAGACAGGGTTGTAGCCTCTCCCCGAAGTTATTCAAACTCTATATTGAGCAAGCAGTAAAGGAAACAAAAGAAAAATTCGGAGTAGGTATTAAAATCCATGGAGAAGAAATAAAAACGTTGAGGTTCGCCGATGACATTGTAATTCTGTCAGAGACAGCAAAGGACTTGGAAGAGCAGTTGAAAGGAATGGATGGTGTCTTGGAAGGAGGATATAAGATGAACATCAACAAAAGCAAAACGAGGATAATGGAATGTAGTCGAATTAAGTCGGGTGATGTTGAGGGTATTAGATTAGGAAGTGAGACACTTAAAGTAGTAAAGGAGTTTTGCTATTTGGGGAGCAAAATAACTGATGATGGTCGAAGTAGAGAAGATATAAAATGTAGACTGGCAATGGCAATGGCAAGGAAAGCGTTTCTGAAGAAGAGAAATTTGTTAACATCGAGTATAGATTTAAGTGTCAGGAAGTCATTTCTGAAAGTATTTGTACGGAGTGTAGCCATGTATGGAAGTGAAACATGGACGGTAAATAGTTTGGACAAGAAGAGAATAGAAGCTTTCGAAATGTGGTGCTACAGAAGAATGCTGAAGATTAGATGGGTAGATCACATAACTAATGAGGAAGTATTGAATAGGATTGGGGAGAAGAGAAGTTTGTGGCACAACTTGACCAGAAGAAGGGATCGGTTGGTAGGACATGTTCTGAGGCATCAAGGGATCACAAATTTAGTATTGGAGGGCAGCGTAGAGGGTAAAAATCGTAGGGGGAGACCAAGAGATGAATACACTAAGCAGATTCAGAAGGATGTAGGTTGCAGTAGGTACTGGGAGATGAAGAAGCTTGCACAGGATAGAGTAGCATGGAGAGCTGCATCAAACCAGTCTCAGGACTGAAGACCACAACAACAACAACATATGACCATCGCGCGTAAAAACAATGTAATAAACATATTAGACAGTTTTTGAAACACTTGAGAATGGCGGAAAGGAGATATTATAAAGTTGACTAGCCTTCCACATTTCTTTTTATTTTCTAATTAAAAATTTATTTATTAACTGAATCCTCCTTTTCTTATTTAATGCACTACATAAGATTAAATATATCAGAAATGATCAATTAAATTAATTTTCAATAGCAAGAATACCTCAATGTCGTCGCGAAAAACAGAGCCAGAGCCAGATAGCGATAAATCCACTGCTAACAGCACTGATGACGTCTTCCAAGTTATTTAGCTCAGGTTTAGTAAATGTATGAATTAAATACAATAATATAAGATGTAGCCTGTACAGATTATATTTTTATTAATATTAACCAGATTACTATGAGTGTTTACTGCCGTTTTTCTTCAGTCCGAAGACAGGGTTGATGCACACTAGCTTAAGCTGTGCAAGCTTACGTTTACTGTCGAGGTATCAAAGCAATCTATCTGGAAAATGTCCGTCCCTGGTAGCTGAGTGGTCAGCGCGACGGAACGTCATGCCTAACGGCCCGGGCTCGATTTCCGGATAGGTCGCAGATTTTCTCCGCTCAGGGATTGGGTGTTGTGTTGCCCTTATAATCATCATTTCATCCCCATCGACATGCAAGTCTCCGAGGTGGCGGCAACTCGAAAGACTTGCACCAGGCGAACGGTCTACCTGACGGGAGGCCCTAGCCACACGGCATTTCCATTTCCATTAGGAAAATGCCGAGTAATTAACTATGAATAGTTTGATATGACTTTTTAGTAGTTCGTATAAAATTTAGTTCTTGAGGCAGGACATTCCAAATTATTTTTACTGAAAATGACGTATTTTGGTTTTTTCAAATTCTTGGATAAATTTCTGCAGACACGCACCCGCAGTTCCCCCTTGTTATGTATCATCTATGACGGTTCTGCATCAGCTTGTGGATTGGAATTTTACGGTACGAGGTCAAGGAATAGAATCTTATTTGATGCTACCCCGTTTGACCAGGGCACGCAACGTAATGGTCAGCGTTTCGTAGTTGACACAGTTCTTGGCGACTTCTATTCTGAGTGTCAGTGAAACTATGTGGTTTCAACAAAGTGCTGGGTGGCCACATCCGTCGCTCGGACACTTCTTTCACCGGTTGTTTCCAAAACACAACGGGATTTCTGGGCTCCCTATAATACGAATTCCATTTATTGTAACCTGCTATGGAGTAATTACGATTGTGATGTCTCATTATTGGTTCTTTGTTTAAGACTTCCTGGTTGTCCGCTCCGTTCACTGTGAGTCCATGACTTATTCATACCTGGAATTCGGAGTAATAATCCATTGTCTCACAGCGAGATAGAAGTAGACAGTAAATTACACCCTTTTGACGCTCGACAGTGATTAACACATAATCGAATCGCTTTAACGACAAATGATGTTCACTAAGTGGTCGATATTAATTCTGATATAGCCCTCTGAACGATTTGAATGAACGGGTTATCCACGGCTACGTGCGCGCTCCGCGTGTGTGAGTACTATGGGCAAAATTAATCCCGTGTTTTGAAGTTCAGTGAATAACGGTTGCAAGGTCCACGATATATCCACTGCGTAATGCGATGATTTACAGGGCCTCTGGATTAAAGAGAGGCGATTAAGTTGAGTAATAATTTAAAAAGAGTCCTTCCCAATTCGTTTTAGTAGGCGGTAAATCAATACAGCCAGCTTGTGAAGTTCCACTTTATGACGCACCAGGGATCCCACCCCTCGATATCGTTCGTCGCTCTCCCTGTAGACAGCAACAGCACATGCTAGCAACAGTTGCTTTCCGGCAAATGAGGGAAACACATACTGACATCGACGTCCACACAAAGCCGGCAGTGGAGAACTTACAAAGGTCCTTCCCAAGTGTCAATAAACGATCTTGATGAAACTTTGCAGGTGTGTAGAGGGGGAAATATAGTGTAAAAAGTATTTTCTGTATCTGCCCAGTTTCATTTTTAAGGGACAAAACACACTCCGAATGGTAATTTGGCGTTTTAGGTTTAGAGGGAAAATTTTCGACAAACCACTATATAAAAAATGTTTTTCATATTGTACTTGATATGTAATTAATATCCTTGAAGAGCTTAAACTCAATTTGTGTAATAATCTCAAATTTTACAAAATACCCCACCACGACAAATCAATTCTGAAAATGGAAAATATTTGTTATAAATTAAAGAAACTTCCAGACCACACACATCCCTGTGTAATGAAGTAGGATTCTGAACTATCATTTTTGGAAAACTAGCTGTATACAGTGTGCTGTCGGAGTATTTCCACATTACCTAATTAAGTATTTAAATATTAATTATTATTTTAATTACTTATTTTGCATATATTTGTTTTATCTTTTAAATTGTAATTTACGTTTTGTATTCTTTTCATACCGCTTTTTTAGTTTATAGTTTCATATATGTTTATTTTGTTAATAGAAAACAGTAAGTAATTCATTATTGTGATAGAAAATAATTACAATAATAAGAATAATCTGTAAAAAAGTGCTTACAACATAAAGCTTTTTCTTTACACCATGCAAATAAAATGAATGGCATTTCTTTAAATAATACACACGACGGAGAAGACAATATAGAAGAAAATTTATCAGGATTTTAAATTGGCACGGGTGATTCTCTAGAGATCTAGATTTGTATCAGGTGTAGTTCAGAGGATTGGTAAGCCTTGGTGAAGAGAATTGACTATATACTAATTACTGCACGTTGATTGTATTGTTTCTCAACTGGAGACTGACATCATAATGATTCAAGTGAACTACATCTCCAAATTTTCTCACCAAGTTCTTCCAACATCGGATGCTGGATACGTTCCATAAGGCTGTACCTGTGCCGTCAAGTCCTTCGGTATCACCAGATGTTCCTTGCCCTCGAATATGACGCTCAAAACATTTTTTTTTCCAGACTGAGCACCCGCCTTTTCATAGTTTTAAGAGAAAGTAATGGTGATTTGGGACCGAGAGCTCGAGGATTTGTTTTTGAAGCCCCAAATGTCCTTGTGACAGCACCAAAATCTGGTAAACAAATGTATGACAAGCTCAAAAGGGATTACAAAGATGTTTTCTTTCCCATTTAACCAAAAATATCTATATTATTGTTAGAGTCTTGTGATGGTCTGTATGAAAGAACCATTTAGAGCACGGTACCTGAGAACAAGGTTAATCTGGTGATCCCAAACGGCTCCATGGCAAAGGTACAGCCGTGAAACGTATTCTGCTTTCGATATTGGAAGAACATTCTGAGAAGACTTTAGGATCTAATTCTGTTAAATGATTATGATGTCAATCTCCACTTTAGAAGCAATGTAATGAAGTTGTAGTCATTAGTACATATGTAGACATTAAACATAATCAGTGCTCTTCCTCAAGGCTTGCCAATGTACTGAGATAAGGTAGATACAAATCAAGGTATTCATAGGATCATCAGTGACGATTTGAAATCCTGCTGAATTTTATTTCATTCACTCTTCTCAGTCATGTATATTTCGTGAATAAATTTCCCTCCTTTTATGTGCATGGTGTGAAGAACGTTATGGTAACCATTTCTTTACAGATTATCACTATTGTAACTATTTTCAATTCACGAAATACACGCATACAAAACGGTAAACTGAAATACAGTAATACGCGAATGTAAAGTGTACAATAACGATTTAAAACATAAAACAAACATAAACAAAATAAATAATTAGAATGGTAATGAGTGTTTAGATACTTAAGTACGTTGAAAATACACTGTGTTCAGCTTACTTTCGAGAAATGGTACCTCAGGATCCGGCTTTATTATACTGGTCTGTATGTGGCTTGAAAGCTTCTTTAATTTATGCTGTAAGAAAAGTTGTCATTTTTCAAAATTAATTAAGATACGGGGTATTTTGCAAAATTTCAGATTATCATAGAAGTTAATTTTACCGTTTTCTAGAACATTAATCACCCATAAACCTTAACATGATAAAACATTTTTATATATCATCGTGCCGAAGATGTTCCTTCTAAGCCGAAAATTCCAAATTACCTTTCGGTGAGTTGTTTCACAGCTTAAACGTTTAATTGGGCACAGAGAAAACAATCCATATTGCGCTATTTTGCTTCCTCTACACACCCGCCAAGTTTCATCGAAATCGTTTATTGACACTTAGGAATGTTCCCTTGTCAGTCATCGCCCCTGAGCTCTGCCTTGCCTCTTTTTCCTGGAACAAGTTTTCCCCCCACTGCAAAAATGAGTGGTCAAGTAACTGTTTCCACAGCGCTGACAAAGAATACTAACCTAACGCATTCCTGGTGACCTCTTGGGAACACAATGAATACCTACATAATGATTTTCTTTATGACTGAACAAAACCAGAACACAATGTAATTTTACTATATTACATTCCATTAAATAAAATAAAAATACATTTTTATATGCTTTTGCGCTACTAGGTCAAGAGCATGCATTAGCGCCTGTCACAAATAAATAGGTCACTGCCCTCATGTGTAAAGTAATCTTGCCAACCATTTTTGCATCAACTGCATTGTTGCTAGTCCTCACAATATGAAGTCCCATATCCAGAGCAAATCGAGTGTTCGTTCTCTTCATCTTCCTCACTGCTGTTTCAGTCTGAACCTGTTTAAGATTTTGCCACAACTTTTGTAAACTGTAACACCTCCTTTATAGTAGTTTCTTTTTTCTTCCGTATTACTTTTACAATCTTTTTCCGTCTTTCTGACATTATTTATTATTTTGCGCCTTGCAGTTCCTGCTATTTTTTTTCTCTTTCCTCTTCCTTCTAAATAAATCTTGAGACTGAAGACCTAATTAAACTGCTGGTTATCAGAATTATACAGCATACGAGAAACATGAAATAGTCATAAAATGTTGTATATTCGCACAGGAGGTGACAATGACGTGAGACGTTACTGTTGGCACAAACGTAAACTACGCGACCTGATGGTGAACCACGAAAAGGCAACGAAACTGGATTTCCGTGTCAATCTATAGCGGAGCAGAATGTCCGAAGACCGCATAAGGACGACCTTGGAGGTAAAGAAAAACCGTGATCATTACGAACGACTGTCACTTGCATGCAGAAAGAGAGCACGACACGGGGCGACGGTTGGTCAAAAGTAGTCGATATCAGCGTGTGAACTGTCGGGCCATATGTATCGCCGCCGACAGGTAAACGCCTGAGTCCGTGGCTCTGCCCGTGCCAAGCTTCGCGCGCATCCTCCTTGACAGCGTCTTGCGATTTCCGCAACTCTAGGTCTAGTGGCTAGCGTTGCTGCTTCTGGATCACGGGGTCCCGGGCTCGATTCCTGGCCTGGTTGGGGATTTTCTCCGCCCAGGGACTGGGTATTTGTGTTGTCCTCAACATTTCATCATCATTTAAGTAAGTGTCAAGATTCGACTGAGTAAAGATTGGGACTTTGTATGGACGGTGATATCTGCGCAGTTGAGCGCCCCACAAACCAAACATCATCATCCTCTCCGATAAACACGCCAGCTCGCGTGCATCCACCTCGATGTCCACTAGTGAGATTACTATCACCGCGTATGTAGGACATCAACGTGCACTAGCCATTCACAGACGGCAGGTTGCAGGCTTAGAAGTATAGAGGACATAAAGGGTGTCCGGGAGACGCGGATACCAGTGCAGTCGTTGTCGGAATGCGGAAACAGAACCATTTACGAGAGCTGTTGGGAAAGTAACGAACGATCGGTCGCGAAATGAAAACCACAGTGAAAATAAAAACTGTTTTCTTTGCATATTTAGCTACACCTTCCAGGTACTTCTCTACATAGTCGCCGCTCCGACTTAGACATTTGTCGGAGGTTTATACCAAATTTCAAACATCATCGTCATAGAAGGCAGCCGCCCGTGCTTTCTGATAATTCTCTACGCTTGTCTATAGTGCGTAGCCTGCGCCGAATTGATGTCTTCGTATCCAGCGTTTCATATGAACAGAGGTGATGCTTATGACGAGTCAATTAGGGCTGTATGGTGGGTGAGCGAATACTTCCCATCTAAAAGACTGCAGGAACGTCTTCACTGATCCTGCAGGGTGAGGCTCAGAGTTGCCACGAAGAAGGAAGTGCGTGGCAGTTGTGTCAGGTGGGTTGCATTCACTAAGGCGAAGCCTCTCAGCGGGGCCTCCTACTTGGCGGGAGACATCGTTGTTCTGGGCACCTTTACTCGCTCACAGTGCGCTCACAACTGAAAAGAACGTCTTGATGCTATCGACGGGCATACTAGAGACACTGCGCAGAACGTCTGTGAAAAGCCTCGTCGGATTTTCACAGTGGTTTCCACTTCGCGACCGATCGTTCCTCACTTTCCGAATAGCCCTCGTATCCACCGCCCAAGGACCATGAACATTGTCCACCAGGCCAAAAGTGAAAGCATTTTAGAATCAGATAAGTTTGTAAACTGTTCGCATGCCGGCCTGGTTAAAGTATATAAAGAATGGCGATATCCAAAACCGGCGCTGAGGCAACTGTGGTCCATTACAGGCCATAGACCATAGGAGTGAACGATGGCTGTGTAGACGTATATGGCCTAATGGACGTGTAACTGTTGAGCAGCTGACTGCCCAGATCATCCAAGGGGCTACCAACAGTTTCTCCTCAATAACCATTCAGCCATGCTGACGGCTGCTCTTCGGCGACAAACGCTGGAATTCGCGTGCCAGCACAGCAAATGCACCTCCACTGAATGGTGACGGGTGGCCTTTTCAGATGAATCACTTTTTATGCTCCGTCGGATAGATGGCCCTTGGCATGTATAGCCTACATCAATCGTTGTAAGGGTTCAGGCTGGAGGAGGGAGACTTATGGTCTGGGGAATATTTTCGTGACATTGCCTGGGTGATCTCGTCACTCTGGAAGGCACAATGCATCAACACTACTATACATCCATCCTAGCGAACCTAGTCAACGCGCAGTTTGTTTCTCCTTGGCACGGTGGCATGTACCCGCAGGACAACGTGACAATGTCTCAGACCGCTCACCGTGTATGTGTGTGGTTCGAAAAGCACCAGCATAAATTTACCATACTCCCTTGACCACGAATGTATCCGGTTTTAAACTCAATCGAGAATGTGTGGGATCACCTAGAACGGTGTGTACGCGTTATCAATCCTCGCCTGAGAAACCTAGCGCTGTTAGCCAAGGCACTGGGCTGGCCGTCACCATTATCGATACCTCATTGACTCTCTTCCTACACATTTCGCAGCTATCCGCTTTGTAAAAAGTGATTATTCAGCCTGTTGACAGGTGGTCACATTAACTGACTGAACAGTGTAAAAATTGTGCTATATATGCAACCATATAAAGCAGGTGGTACTTACGCTATCTACATTATGTATACATATAATGACTAGGCGTCTCATTTAAACTTGCATTTTAATTCTGGGAGTTTGTGAAAAGACCGCGGTAAGCATCATTTAAGAAGAAGATACGTCTGCCTGCAAGTGTCTAAATTCGACAGTGCCACGATCGTAACCTATGAAGACCGCAACTAAAAGCCCTCTACTTCTTTTTCTTGACCTACAGTGAGTACATGTAGTATGTCATTTCTCTAAAGTCCTGAAAATGTGCCCCTTTATACATCGTTTTGACCGAAGAACAATTATTAGCGCTCTCTGGTGACATATTCTAGAGTAGGAAATACCCTCATTGCGCAACCGGAAAAAAAGGAGAATTTGAACAATACCTGAATAAATACAAAATCACTATTATAGCTGGTGGTTTCCTTGCTTGATTCGTAAGTGTAAATGTGACGTAAGTGTAAATGTGACTAACCTAAGGACATCACACACATCCATGCCCGAGGCAGGACTCGAACCAGCGACCATAACAGCAGCGCGGTTCCGGACTGAAGCGCCTACAACCGCCCGGCCATAGCGGCCGGCAAACAAACTGCAAAACGATTTAGAAAAGATATCTGAATGGCGCAAAAAGTGGCAATTGACCTAAATAATGAAAAGAGTGAGGTCATTCACATGAGTGCTAAAAGGAACCCGTTAAACTTCGGCTACACGCGTCAAATCTAAAAGCCGCAACTTCAATTAATACCTAGGTATAACTACTTAAATTGGAAGGAATACATAGAAAATGTTGTGGGGAAAGGTAAGCAAAGACTGCGTTTTATTGGCAGGACACTTAGAAAATGTAACAGACCTACTAAGGAGACTGCCCACACTACACTTGCCCGTCCTCTTTTAGAATATTGATGCACGGTGTGGGATCCTTACCAGATAGGACTGACGGAGTACATCAAAAAAGTTCAAAGAAAGGCAGCACATTTTGTATTATCGCGAAATATGGGAGAGAGTGTCACAGAAATGATACAGGATATAGGCTGGACATCATTAAAAGAGAGGCGTTTTTCGTTGCGACGGAATCTTCCCACGAAATTTCAATCATCAACTTTCTCCTCCGAATGCGAAAACATTTTGTTGACACCGACCTACAGGGGGAGGAACGATCACCACGATAAAATAAGGGAAATCAGAGCTCATACAAAAAGATATACACTCCTGGAAATTGATATAAGAACACCGTGAATTCATTGTCCCAGGAAGGGGAAACTTTATTGACACATTCCTGGGGTCAGATACATCACATGATCACACTGACAGAACCACAGGCACATAGACACAGGCAACAGAGCATGCACAATGTCGGCACTAGTACAGTGTATATCCACCTTTCGCAGCAATGCAGGCTGCTATTCTCCCATGCAGACGATCGTAGAGATGCTGGATGCAGTCCTGTGGAACGGCTTGCCATGCCATTTCCACCTGGCGCCTCAGTTGGACCAGCGTTCGTGCTGGACGTGCAGACCTCGTGAGACGACGCTTCATCCAGTCCCAAACATGCTCAATGGGGGACAGATCCGGAGATCTTGCTGGCCAGGGTAGTTGACTTACACCTTCTAGAGCACGTTGGGTGGCACGGGATACATGCGGACGTGCATTGTCCTGTTGGAACAGCAAGTTCCCTTGCCGGTCAAGGAATGGTAGAACGATGGGTTCGATGACGGTTGGATGTACCGTGCACTATTCAGTGTCCCCTCGACGATCACCAGTGGTGTACGGCCAGTTTAGGAGATCGCTCCCCACACCATGATGCCAGGTGTTGGGCCTGTGTGCCTCGGTCGTGTGCAGTCCTGATTGTGGTGCTCACCTGCACGGCGCCAAACACGCATACGACCATCATTGGCACCAAGGCAGAAGCGACTCTCATCGCTGAAGACGACACGTCTCCATTCGTCCCTCCATTCACGCCTGTCGCTACACCATTGGAGGCGGGCTGCACGATGTTGGGGCGTGAGCGGAAGACGGCCTAACGGTGTGCGGGACCGTAGCCCAGCTTCATGGAGACGGTGGCGAATGGTCCTCGCCGATACCCCAGGAGCAACAGTGTCCCTAATTTGCTGGGAAGTGGCGGTGCGGTCCCCTACGGCACTGCGTAGGATCCTACGGTCTTGGCGTGCATCCGTGCGTCGCTGCGGTCCGGTCCCAGGTCGACGGGCACGTGCACCTTCCGCCGACCACTGGCGACAACATCGATGTACTGCGGAGACCTCACGCCCCACGTGTTGAGCAATTCGGCGGTACGTCCACCCGGCCTCCCGCATGCCCACTATACGCCCTCGCTCAAAGTCCGTCAACTGCACATACGGTTCACGTCCACGCTGTCGCGGCATGCTACCAGTGTTAAAGACTGCGATGGAGCTCCGTATGCCACGGCAAACTGGCTGACACTGACGGCGGCGGTGCACAAATGCTGCGCAGCTAGCGCCATTCGACGGCCAACACCGCGGTTCCTGGTGTGTCCGCTGTGCCGTGCGTGTGATCATTGCTTGTACAGCCCTCTCGCAGTGTCCGGAGCAAGTATGGTGGGTCTGACACACCGGTGTCAATGTGTTCTTTTTTCCATTTCCAGGAGTGTAGGTGTTCATTCTTTCCGCACGCTATACGAGATTGGAATAATAGAGAAATATGAAGGTGGTTCAATGAACCCTCTGCCATGCACTTA
Source organism: Schistocerca cancellata (assembly GCF_023864275.1). Taxonomy (NCBI): domain Eukaryota; kingdom Metazoa; phylum Arthropoda; class Insecta; order Orthoptera; family Acrididae; genus Schistocerca; species Schistocerca cancellata. The sequence continues at coordinate 121,296,815 of NC_064634.1, forward strand.
AATGTGATTTGCAGAATATCCATGTAGATGCAGACATGTAGATGTACAACTATCTTTACAGAATTTACTTCATACCAAACACAGTATTACGCTGCCAAATAATTTGTTAATGAATTAAAAAAGGACTTTTGTGTCTATAACTCTGAATTCATGTCATTTGAGCAGATAATTTTGTTTAATCTCGTCCCGCCAATAAAATTAACCGGCCCGAATAGATAAAGAAATATCAAATTGAGATCTGCCTTTCAGAAACTGAACTTAAGTTTAGCATGAGCAAATTATGCAGCGGTAAGGTCACCCAAATCATCTTCACACGTCTGAAATGAATCTTTACAAAACTATTTTTCCAAAAATCAGCATCCTCTGCATTTATACTTATCTCTGTGTTCTGCGGGTTATTCCCAGACTACTCAGCAGCGTGAGCAACAAGAGACTCTATCACTTAACACACTCAAATGCTACGCAGGCAACGAATATACTACCGACAGTCAAAAATCAAATTGTTTACTCTCAGATCCTCTGTGGCGTAACATATCGACTGCTGAAAAATATCTAGTGTACTAATGTGATTAAAAAGAGAGCTGATATAATTCCCATCGAATATCAAAAATAAGCTAGAAATCTGACATAGTGGCTGTGATGTACCTTCGAGACCACTGTGATATTTCAGCGAGACAGCACAACACAACATGTTCCTGTTTCTGTCTTGACGTATCTCAATGAAGGCTTTGATCGACTGATACTATAGTCACTACGTCCTTCAGGTAATTCCCATTAAAAACATCTGGTGATGGGTTGCCGATAAACTCTCAATCCTTTCAGATATTTGTATTCGTAAAATCTGGTAGAGTGTAGAAGCAGCTTCTAATACTGTACCCATATCTGTTATTTTTACTCGATACTCAGCCTGATTAGATCCATTGTTGCTATATTTCGCACCCTGTATACCCGAAATTACCTCCATATACAGAGGGAACCAGAACTCCACCGACAAATTTTCAGAGGTTGGTCAGGGATACCTTTACAGTATTTTGGTATAAGGAACCTGTGGCTCGTTAGGAGTAAGAATGTAATTATGATTTATTCAGTTTTTTACCGCCGTCACCATTGTTTCTGTAAAAGTATCTTCACAACAACGAAGAAAGCTGTAACGTGCAAAAATGAAAACGTACAACCCACAACACACAGTACAGAGTAATACAACAACCGTCAGAGGAAACACGTACATTTTTATCACAGTGTATTCAGTCTCGTCAGTGTACGGCTCAAATGCAGAACGGTTCCCTTTTAGATATTAAAAATTAATCAAAAGTTCATCCACCATGATCAAGGCAGAGTGTACAGTGAGTGTCTTACACACTCAAGAATTCCAGGAGTTTAGTATACTATACGGCTGCGATAGTCCTAACAACCATGCGAGTATCGACCGGAGCCTCATAAAGTGGGCTCTTCACATGCCCCTAGAAGGAGAGCTGACTGAGCTGGGCATGTAACTGTACCAATTTCAATTTATTGTTATGCACAAAATGCAAATATTGTGTAACAAGCCACTGGAGACCAAGGGTTCCTTATCCCAAAGTACGCAGAGGGTATCCCTGAATAACCTCTGGAAGATTTCCAATGAATTTTGGTTTACCCCATTTAAAGTAATAGTTTTATACGGTATTGTGTAAGCACAATAAAAAATATTTCATTGATTGTTTTCCTCCCAGGTCGTCCAATTTTAATGGTCAGAAGTTTATGTGTGATTCTTGTATCTGTCCTCTCCTCTTATGAATCTTCCATTCTATACCAGAGTTTGACAAATTACAAACATTGTGCTCATTACTACAATAACTCCACCCGAGTTGGCCATGAAGGCCCAACGGTACGGACCGGCCGCCGTGTCATCCTCAGCCCACAGGCATCACTGGATGCGGATGTGGAGAGGCACGTGGTCAGCAGAACACTCTCCTGGCCGTTGTCAGTTTTCCTGACTGGAGCCGCTACTTCTCAATTACATAGTTCCTCACTTTGCCTCACAAGGGCTGAGTGCACCCCTCTTGGTACCAGCGTTGGACAGACCGGATGGTCACCCATCCAAGTGCTAGCCCAGCCCGACAGTGCTTAACTTCGGTGATCTGACGGGAACCGGTGTTACCACTGCGACAAGGCCGTTGGCATTGGTACAATGGGCTTAGCTTTATTCGAACTACCTGACTAGTTGGTACAAGGATATGCCAGATTCAGCAGGTTCAGTTATATACTGATGGCCTTCCCGGTAGCATTTAGGAGAATCACTCTTAACTGCCAACACAGTTTTGGAAAATAATTGCAACTAGTGTTAATTTGTTTCTCATTAATTGTGCTTTGCTGTAATATGAAGAAAAATACATACTTTACTTAAGATCGCTCACACATTCTATGGTTTTAGCTCTAAAATTTACATACAAACGACAGAAAGTCTTACTTTACCTTTTGTAATCCAAATGAAGATGTGCAGACTAATTACGAAATTGCTTCACGAATTCCTCTTTTAGTCACAGTGAGACACAGAAAATCTACATCAACCACAGCAATTTTCGGGAATTACTGAGCGAAACTTTGATGAGATATTTTACCTGAGACTCACCAAACGAATATCAAAGAGGAAGGTTTACACATGCCTTATGCTACAGGGAAGTCGCTGAACAGGCTGAGACATTCGGTGTCACAATGCAAAGTAATCCTCAATCACGGGGCTTCAACAGTGATGATGAAATTTGCCAGTGTCTTGACTTACCAGATCAACAATATCTGCTACTAGGCAGAAACCTGCCGGATTAAATTTGTACAAAATGTGATATTGCTACAGCGGTCGAAACAGCAATCAAAATAGCCAAACACTGGGTTCCTCTAGAACATCAGATCTCGCTATCTGTTAGTTTCTGTACGTATTTTACAAATTTTTACTCTGCATAATAATCCATATATTTTTATTCCTATTACTTTCTGTCTCTATTGTTCAATCTGCTCTGTAATAGCGTTTTTCTATGAATCAGTCTCTCAATGTATGTTATTAATGATCAACTAGTATTGTAATAATTCCGTGTCCTGGACGGGTAAAGTAAATAAATATTGAAACAGTGGATTGAACCAGATCAGTAATTTTGTTGACTGTATGAAATTACCACACGTACCTATAGCTGCCAATATTCTCTCACAATTACTTACAAAAGTCCTCATACATTTAAAGTGCCACAAGAAACAATTCACATAATGTGTACGTTGTAGATACTGGAATATCATAACCACAATTACAGACATCAGCGCAATGTGTAGTATCTAGTTGGCCAACTTCTGATGTGCTCAAGCTAACGTGCAAAGTTCTGGGCTCTACTCTTCACCTACTGTCATGTAGAGAGCCAGCTATACGTCTGGCAATACCAGCTGTGGCAGCACAGGTTGTTTAAAACAGCTTGAAACATTGAAACATGATGCCTTTTGAGTGGTCCTATAACATGTCCATAATTGAGTATTAAGGCGAGATTTCTGGTAAAAACACAGTAGGGATAACCACATGCATTAGCCCTTCAATTGTTTTTTCACTCAGCTGAGTGGTGCTACGCCGCTGCTCTCGCACGTGCTTGTGGCCATACAGAATCTGAAGTGTGTCCAAGGGGTTGCTTGTCAGCAGGTGCCTATGATTTGGTCAAAGGTTTTATTTGTACAGGTACATTCTCAAAGAGCTCAATAAACAGGCGTGTGGCGTGGCACAGAGGATGTTGGCGAAGTCGAGGGGAGAGGGCCTTAGAGAGTACCCTTGCCGTATTATTCACGCATCCTTTGTGATCACGACATTAGAGGACGTGAAATAGCACGCCTGGAAAATCACGAACACCCTTTGCTGCTTCCGATCACGTTAGAATTATGTAGAATGGTTTTGAAAGGTCTCTAGTATTTCAACACTAAACAGGGTGGTCCATTGATAGTGACCGGGCCAAATGTCTCACGAAATAAGGGTCAAACGAAAAAACTACAAAGAAAGAAACTTGTCTAGCTTGAAGGAAGAAACCAGATGCCACTGTGAGTGGCCCGCTAGATGGCGCTGCCATACGTCAAACGGATATCAACTGCGTTTTCTTTTTTTAAATAGGATCCCACATTTTCATTACGTATTCGTGTAGTACGTAAAGAAATATGAATGTTTTAGTTGGACCACTTTTTTCGCTTTGTAATAGAGGCCGCTGTAATACAAACATAAGGCTCAAAATTTTAGACGAACAGTTGGTAACAGGTAGGTTTTTTAAGGTAAAATAAAGAATGTAGGTACGTTTGAACATTTTATTTCGGTTCTTCCAATACTCCAAATTTCCAATATTCCAATATTCTGTCATGCAGTGAAACATCTTGTGAACTTACCATTTCTGAGAACACGTGCTGTTACAGCATAATTACCTGTAAATACCACATTAATGCAGTAAATGCTCCAAATGGTGTCCGTCAACCTCAATGCATTTGGCAATACGTGTAACAACATTCCTCTCAACAGCGAGTAGTTCGCCTTCTGCAATGTTCGCACATGCATTGACAATGCGCTGACACATGTTGTCAGGCGTTGTCGGTAGATCACGATAACAAATATCCTTCAACTTTCCTCACAGAAAGGAATCCGGGGACGCCAGATCCGGTGAAGGTGCGGACCATGGTACGGTACTTCGACGGCCAATCCACCTGTCATGAAATATGCTATTCAATGCCGCTTCAACCGCACGCGAGATAAGTACCGGACATCCATCATGTTGCAAGTACATCGCCATTCTGTCATGCAGTGAAACATCTTGTAGTAACGTCGGTACAACATTACGTAGGATATCAGCATACATTGGACCATTTACATGGCCATTGATAAAAGTGGGGCAAATTATCATTCCTCCCATAATCCCGCACCATACATTAACCCGCCAAGGTCGCTGATGTTCTATTTGTCGCAGCCATCGTGAGTTTTCCGTTGCCCAATAGTGCATATTGTGCCGGTTTACGTTACGCTGTTGGTGAATGACGCTTCTTCGCTAAATAGAACGCGAGCAAAAAATCTGTCACCGTCCCGTAATTTCTCTTGTGCCCAGTGGCAGAACTGTACACGACGTTTAATGTCGTCGCCATGCAATTCCTGGTGCACAGAAATATGGTACGGGTGCAATCGATGTTGATGTAGCATTCTAAACACCGACGTTTTTGAGATTCCCGATTCTAGCGCAATTTGTCTGCTACCGATGTGCGCATTAGCCGCGACAGCAGCTAAAACACTCACATAGGCATCATCATTTGTTGCCGGTCGTGGTTGACGTTTCACATGTGGCTGAACACTTCCTGTTTCCTTAAATAACGTAACTAGGCGAACGGTCCGGACACTTGGATGATGTCGTCCAGGATACCGAGCAGCATACACAGCACACGCCCGTTGGACATTTGGATCACAATAGCCATACATCAACACGATATCGACCTTTTCCGCAGTTGGTAAACGGTCCATTTTAACACGGGTAATGTATCACAAAGCAAATACCGTCCGCACTGGGGGAATGTTTCGTGATACCACGTACTTATACGTTTGTGACTATTACAGCGCCATCTATCACAAAGCGAGAAAAGTGGTCCGACTAAAACATTCATATTTCTTTACGTTCTACACGAATATGTAATAAAAATGGGGGTTCCTATTTTTAATAAAACGCAGTTGATATCCGTTTGACCTATGGCAGCGCCATCTGGTTTTCACCTTCAAGCTAGACGAGTACCGTTCTTTGTAGTTTTCTCGTTTGATGCTTACTTCGTGAGATATTTGGCCCGGTCGCTATCAATGGACCACACTGTATACTGTAGTAAAAATTATGGTTGTGTTACATGCTGATGGTGTCAGACCACGTTTAATGGTAGCAGCCCCACGATGTCTCGAATACTCCTGTGGGTGTCGGTAGCGTCAAAGGTTGTCAAGAACGGGTTGCGGTTGCAGATAACTCTGAAAACTGTCGTCTTCCCCTGAGAAATGTTTGTAAACGAACGTCCCAAGGGAACGGATTGTTTCATTGATACTCTTAATGCCATGTGATCCTGATAGGCGGTAAGTTTGACATCTTTCCTCGGACGCCCAATAAGAAACATGCTTCATTTCAACGCTGGGAGTCGGGGCCCTGACATCCATCGCAGAAGCGTCAAAAGAAGACGTTAGATGTGGGTAAGGGTGTTATGACGATCTTCTTGCCTTGTACACGATGACGATAGGCATAATTGTGGCGAAATTTGGTGCCAATGTGACACCATAACACGTCTAAAATCTCGTATGAACTTCTGAGCTCTAGCCTTTTTTCGTCTGAGTGGACAGCTTGCTGTTCGAAGCTTCGTCCAGCCCGAGGGTCAACATTCTACTACGCCACACTTTTGCACCAATAGAGAGGAAGGATGTAGGCACCGTTGAACAAAATTTAAAACCTCCGTATTGCAATAGTGGAAAATAGCGCGGTTTCCTTTGCACAGTGTACATAGCGCTTTACAGAATATACGAGGCCCAGCTATAGGCCGGAAGTCACACAACCCATCTCTAACAGAACTTCTGGTCCCAGAGATGCGAAGAGAGGATCCTGGAATGAACACAAACCTAACTCAAATCACATAGTGAATGGTCGAGACTTAACATCATTCGAAAGGGACAATGTGCGAGTTAACACCGTAAACCCAAATATCTATCTACGAGTACATCTAATTCATATACTAATATATGTGTATAATATAGTGCATCAAAGCTTTTATATCGTCTGTAACCATCAGAGACTGAATGCGTTAAATGTAATTTTTTTTAATATGTGCTGTGTGTGACAGGCGAAATACCCTCAGACTTCAAGAAGAATATAATAATTCCAATCCCAAAGAAAGCAGGTGTTGACAGATGTGAAAATTACCGAACTATCAGTTTAATAAGTCACAGCTGCAAAATACTAACGCGAATTCTTTACAGACGAATGGAAAAACTGGTAGAAGCCGACCTCGGGGAAGATCAGTTTGGATTCCGTAGAAATGTTGGAACATGTGAGGCAATACTGACCTTAAGACTTATCTTAGAAGCAAGATTAAGAAAAGGCAAACCTACGTTTCTAGCATTTGTAGACTTAGAGAAAGCTTTTGACAATGTTAATTGGAATACCCTCTTTCAAATTCTGAAGGTGGCAGGGGTAAAATACAGGGAGCGAAAGGCTATTTACAGTTTGTACAGAAGCCAGATGGCAGTTATAAGAGTCGAGGGGCAAGAAAGGGAAGCAGTGGTTAGGAAAGGAGTAAGACGGAGTTGTAGCCTCTCCCCGATGTTATTCAATCTGTATATTGAGCAAGCAGTAAAGGAAACAAAAGAAAAATTCGGAGTAGGTTTTAAAATTCATGGAGAAGAAGTAAAAACTTTGAGGTTCGCCGATGACATTGTAATTCTGTCAGAGACAGCAAAGGACTTGGAAGAGCAGTTGAACGGAATGGACAGTGTCTTCAAAGGAGGATATAAGATGAACATAAACAAAAGCAAAACGAGGATAATGGAATGTAGTCGAATTAAGTCGGGTGATGCTGAGGGAATTAGATTAGGAAATGAGACACTTAAAGTAGTAAAGGAGTTTTGCTATTTAGGGAGTAAAATAACCGATGATGGTCGAAGTAGAGAGGATATAAAATGTAGACTGGCAATGGCAAGGAAAGCGTTTCTCAAGAAGAGGAATTTGTTAACATCGAGTATAGATTTAAGTGTCAGGAAGTCGTTTCTGAAAGTATTTGTATGGAGTGTCGCCATGTATGGAAGTGAAACATGGACGATAACTAGTTTGGACAAGAAGAGAATAGAAGCTTTCGAAATGTGGTGCTACAGAAGAATGCTGAAGATAAGGTGGGTAGATCACGTAACTAATGAGGAGGTATTGAATAGGATTGGGGAGAAGAGAAGTTTGTGGCACAACTTGACTAGAAGATGGAATCGGTTGGTAGGACATGTTTTGAGGCATCAAGGGATCACAAATTTAGCATTGGAGGGCAGTGTGGAGGGTAAAAATCGTAGAGGGAGACCAAGAGATGAATACACTAAGCAGATTCAGAAGGATGTAGGTTGCAGTAGATACTGGGAGATGAAGAAGCTTGCACAGGATAGAGTAGCATGGAGAGCTGCATCAAACCAGTCTCAGGACTGAAGACCACAACAACAACAATGTGCTGTTAACCGTAAAATCATTTTTAGATGATTAAGCTGAAAATCTGTAATAGGGTTTGATTGTGGATAATATTCAGCGAACGCTAGAGATTGAATGTATATGGACAGATAGCGAGTTTTCATATAACGATGTGTGGACAGCATTTATGATTTATTGGTTGTTGACCATTAATCGTGTGTGGTTAGCGAGTTTATAACAGCTGATATACAGCCTATATATTGTCCTGTTATGGACTGAAAGATTAGTGGGCTAAGTGTATTTATATGTTATGGTCTAGGATTAATTTTCCATGCAATGATATGAGGACTTAGATATAGGTATAGTGCAAACATGCTTTTATTATTGGGGCGGTCATGAAGCACAGTGCAAACTACCTTGTTAAAATTCTACTGTATCTATGTGGCTTTTATCGTGACCTTAAGTACCGCGGAGAAATACGAAAGCAGAGACAGTAAAAGTATAGCTTTGCCGAGTGAACTGATTTCAGTATTCAACACAACAGTCCGAACTCTGGTTCACACAAAAAATCTACAAAGCGAAAACTTTCGTCAGGAGTTCTCCCTACGTGTAGTGAAGTTTATAAACATTACTTTGTCTGGTACGGATTACATTCGTTTTGGGTCCGTCGAATACCAAACAGTCCAGCCACAAGAAGACGATACAGCTGTTTTATCGCAACATCATACTAACTATTAGTTTCAACAGGAAAGTTGTAGTTGCTTTATCTAATAAGGATTACAGCTGACTTTGTTTGTGAACAGCCAGCTTGGTCAAATACTCGCCACATCTCACAGCAAAGTTTCTTTGAACGAACTTTAAAACTGCCAGGCAGCTCTACTCTCGCTATTGCTTTACTGTAAGTGATTATTTAAATAAAACTCAGTTCATTTTGTTAAATTCAACAAGTACACTTTCTAATTGTTATCCACTTTATGTATCTCAGTAATGTTGTTGTTGTTGTGGTCTTCAGTCCTGAGACTAGTTTGATGCAGCTCTCCACGCTACTCTATCCTCTGCAAGCTTCTTCATCTCCCAATATGTACTGCAGCCTACATCCTTCCGAATCTGTTTAGTGTATTCATCTCTTGGTCTCCCTCTACGATTTTTACCCCCCCACGCTGCCCTCCATTACTAAATTGGTGATCCCTCGATGTCTCAGAACATGTCCTACCAACCGATCCCTTCTTCTTGTCAAGTTGTGCCACAAATTCCTCTTCTCTCAGTAATACAATCATTTAATTCATTCTTACAGTAATTTTAAGCATTGAACAAGAACAGTGCTTTTCACTGTCACATATCAATGTAAATAAATATTTATCCACGTTAAATTATGTTAGCACTTATATACGTGAATTGACGCTAGTTACGTTTATGCGTTTTTCGTATTTCTCTCTCATATGTTTCACAATATTTTGCTGTATGTTCTGCAACATTCTTTCCAAAGTGTTCTTGAAATACGCTAGCAGTAAATTGTCCGCTAATAAGTTATTTAGCTTCGATCAGTCCCGACAGAGTAGTTAGATTTTCATTGAAGGAGTATGTACACATCGGGAAAGCTTTAAACTGGATAGTTTCGCGCTGATATATCTTGTTTCACATTCAAGAACTTAGCATTTTACAATTTCCAGAGCCACTGAGGGAACTTGTTTGCTTAAGGTGATTAAGATACTACCATTGACACTACTTTCGGATACATTCTGGGAAGAATTTAAATTTACCATTTTTTGGGTTTCCAGCATTAAATACAACATTTTTGCTAGTTTCGTTACTGAGCAAGCTAGTTTCTTCCCCGCTCTTCCATAATATTCGGACTATTTCATTTTTATTTAAGACGTCAATACAAATTATGTTAGATATTCCTTTTTAACATGAAAAGGGTTGTCTCTGACAGGAAGATTAATCGCGGGAAGGGTGAGGGGGAGGAATCATGGTCTCGTGTCTAGAAAGATGTGGCCACAGGCTGGAGAAATGGGGTTTTTGTAACTGTTAGACGGAGGAACAAACCGTAAGACACCAGAATGAAAAATGCTGTTATCACAGCACAAAAAAGGCGAATATGCTCTGCACAGAGTAAAGTATGTAGATTTGGTAATAGGGACAATCATATAATCTCTGAAAGTGCAATCGATATGTGAAAAATAGTCATCACACGTTCGCTAGGTCACAGCAAAACTGTCACATTCCAACCTAACTTATATTTGGGCTATGATGCAGATTAGGCTGTACACACAGCCTCCATTAAATTCTGTCGTCTCTCTTAAGTTCTCATTCTTAGACTCTCATATTCCTCTTCAATACAGACTTCAGTCTTTCAGTTGTTTATGCTCATACCAAAGTGACTAAAGAAAACCCCTTCCATTGTGTCGATGAATTTCTGGCATGGTTTACTGCTGATGTTTCGGATATCCATAGATATATAACGTGAAAGAAGAGATGGAAGACTTTACCTATTTGGGAAGTAGGATCACAACTTACTCACCAGCAAAGACATTAATCTCGAACTACGGAAACAGATAATTGATGCTTTACTTCGGTGTGCGACTCTGTATGGATGCACAAGAAGATGGACGGGATACAGACAGAGAAAACTTCTAGAAGACCTGCAGATTTGATGATACACATGGGTGATGAGGATAAGGTTGAGAAATAATTATCAATGAAGAGAAGCTTACAATACACGTGACCTCCCTGGAAGCACATCCCTACAACTAGAAGCAAACTCGGGCGACACATTTTAAGACAAAAATGTCATGGCAGCAACAGCTAATGGAGTGACTAAGGGAAGGAATTACCGGTTAGACCAAGGATATCGTACTTATAGCAGATTATGAGTGATCTAGCTAGTGCTACGTTTGCGGAAACGAAGAGGTAGGTGGAAATGTGAACTGTCGAACTGCCGCAAGCCAACTTCACGGTTGAGCACTAAAGAGTAATAAGCAAGTAACAGCACTGGTCAAAGCAGAATGTCTGTATCGCGAAATTGAATTCTTTAATTATTTTCCTGGATTTAATAAAAATGATTTCATCGTCTGTAGCTTGCGTCCCCTGCCATCAAGGGTGCGGGCAGAATTATTTTCGCTACGTTATAGACCTCGCTGTTTTCACTTTTCTGACGCCCGCTTGTTGTTGTCTGCAGGGAACGCACGTCCAGGTGACTGAAAACAAGTGCTGCGCCACGTACGCGGAACGACAAGGGGGCTAAGCCGCCTGGGATAAGGGGACAGGAGCGGCAAGACGGCTCATCTGGCATGCAGCAGGCGCCGTCTACGTGGCTGTCATACCAGCGGGCTGCAAAGTGGCAGCCCCGTGCGCCCGAGATCGACTTCGGAAACTCGTGCACGAAAACAAAGACGCCGTTACGCGCATCTGTTGCAGCAGGGACAGGCGCTTACTTGAGCAACAGCTCAGGGGCAGGTGTTGTCCTTAGTCCTTCGTTTACTTTACTACTTAATGCATAAACTGAAAATTGAGGAGTATAAGCACAGTTACCTAAGCGATCAGCAGAAAGTAAAAGATAAAAAGAATATCCGCTTAGTGTAAGTGTAAGTACAGTGACTTCTACTTTTAAAAAATGATTCAAATGGCTGTAAGCACTATGGGACTTATCATCTGAGGTCATCAGTCCCCTAGAGTTAGAACTACTGATACCTAACTAACCTAAGGACATCACGCACATCCATGCTCGAGGGAAGATTCGAACCTGCGACCGTAGCAGCAGCGCGGTTCGGGACTGAAGCGCCTAGAACCGCTCGGCCACAGCGACCAGCTTTTATTTCAAACTACTTACTTTTCTACTAAATGTTTGTAATATAAAGGTAGCAAGCAACTCCCGTTTCTGCATCTTAATGTGCACCTCGACACGGTACGCGGCCCTCATTAGACGATTAACAGAAAATGTTGTGTGACTTACTTAAAGGTGAAATATAAACTCTAACTACAGACAGATCCAGAAGGAAAACTACCCTAATCTTTTTACATATACAGTGGAGTGCGAAACGCCAGGGCTAAAGTAACGTTCCCATGATGTGTCTCTGCCAGGAAGCATATCTCGAAAAAATTGGACTTTATATACAGAGCGATATTTTCCACTGTGTACCAACTCTAGGGATTCATCGGTGAGAGGATACGGAACATGAAAGACCTGATGAACTAATGGCCGGAAATAACGGTTCCCACGCCAGAGACCATATATTCAATCGTATATTGTTACCGAAACTGCTGTGTAATGCGCTATGTACCATGCAACGACAGTTGTACTATGTGTTGAAAATGGTTTCCACGTGGCTCATCGTATGCGTGTACCTGCCGTAGCGTGTTCTGTCTCACTCATTCAAATCGGTCAGGTTGCAATCCGAAAACTGTCAAAAGCTGCATGAATAAGATGCTCCAGTGTCTTCATATCTGGATCGGTCTGCATCCACATTACTTCTGAGTTGTTCCCCATAATAGGAAATCTCACCGGGTTGAGATCCGATGGAAGAACGGGCCATGCAACGTTTCTCCTCGTCAGATCCATCGACCAGTGAAGATACGATTGAGACGCGACCGGGCATTAACGGCCAAGTGGGCTGGAGCACCATCTTGTAGAAGCCACTTAACCCTTCGAATCATTAATGGCATTTTTTCCAGCAGTGGAGGCAAAGTCACCCGCAAGAAACGCCGATAGTTCCGGCCGTTTACGCGATTTGGAAGGAAAACGTCACAAAATACGATCGCCAGTTATGCCGGCCCACACATTCCTAATGCTGATGATCCGCTGTCACCATACAATGGAGGTTTCGCCTACTATACCACAAATGAGTGTTATGAAAGTTGAAGATATCACTCCGTGTAAAGGTTGCCCCATCTGCAGATAGGATGGATGACACGAGCCCCGGAATCGTGGCTGCCTGGTGAAGAAACCAATGTCAAAACTGCTCCCGTTGTGGAAGTCTGTCGCTAGTAAGCCCTTCACACGCTGTAAGTGACAAGGGCAGTAACGACTGTCATGGAGAATGTTCCACATGTCCGCTTGGTTTACCCTGTACTGGCAAGCCAACTGCCTGGTACGGACATGGAGGTCGCCTTCCACAGTGTTAATCACATTTTTCTCCAAGTCTGGCGTCCAAACATTTCGGGTACGTCGTTCATGGTTTCCTGCTTCCTGAAACGACCCTGTCTCAGACTACTGGCGAAGTACTGTGGCCAGTATTGAGTGCTGTGGTTGTTGTCGATGGAGTTAGGTATTCTGATACAACCTTACTGCCCGCCGCCGTTGCCATTTGGCTTTCCGTAAGTAAACATCACGTCGGCAAGCTCTGGATAAGTACGGAACCACTGTGTACAACGGTGTATCTTATCCAATACAAGGGGAGTCAGCAAGAGAAGTGAATCGGACACAACATTACCAATTACCATGACAAGATAGGCGCTAGTGCATGACTTATGAGGAGGAAATCATGCCGGCCTCTGTGGCCGAGCGGATCTAGGCGCTTCAGTCCGGAACCGCGCTGCTGCTACAGTCGTAGGTTCGAATCCTGCCTCGGGCATATATGTGTATGATGTCCTTAGGGTATCATACAATGTAGGCTTTCACGGGGGCTGATAGGCCGTGGTAGAAGTATAGAACTCTCCCCTGACGTTTCGTCTCCGGCTGTGAGAGACATCCTCGGAGGTACAGCGGCACTTTACCTCGAGGATGTCTCCCGCAGTCGGAGACGAAACGTCAGGGGAGAGTTTTATATTTCGACCACGGCCTATCAGCCCGGAAGTTTTAAGTGAAGGCCCTTAGGTTAGTTAGGTTTAAGTAGTTCTAAGTCTAGGGGACTGATGACCTCAGATGTTAAGTCCCATAGTGCTTAGAGCCATTTGAACCATTTTTGAGTTGAGGAAACCATGTCTCCTGTAACTGTGGCTGCATGGTACAGTGCGTATTAGACCGCAGTCGCTGTAACATATAAGTTCAATAGACTTCCATTTTCCGTATCCTCTCATTGACTAATTCCATGAGTTTGTATAAGTTGGAAAAAATCACCCTGTAGAACGAACTGCTACGGTTCGTTACGGGAGTTCTATGAACTGACTTGGCAGAAAATCCTAAGAAATTTTGGTCTTATGACAAAGCGGTAGGTGGATCAAAACAAAATGTCCAGACACTCTGTGACCAAAATTGTACTGAAGCAGAGGATGACAGACCAAAGGCCGAAATACTAAATGTCTTTTTCCAAAGCTGTTTCACAGAGGAAGATTGCACTCTAGTTCCTTCTCTAGATTGTCACACAGATGACAAAATGGTAGATATCGAAATAGACGACAGAGGGATAGAGAAACAATTAAAGTCGCTCAGAAGAGGAAAGGCCGCTGGACCTGATGGGATACCAGTTTGATTTTACACAGAGTACACGAAGGAACTTGCCCCCCTTCTTGCAGCGGTGTATCGTAGGTCTCTAGAAGAGCGTAGCGTACCAATGGATTGGAAAAGGGCACAGGTCATCCCTGTTTTCAAGAAGGGACGTCGAACAGATGTGCAGAACTATAGGCCTATATCTCTAACGTCTATCAGTTGTAGAATTTTGGAACACGTATTATGTTCGAGTATAATGACTTTTCTGGAGACTAGAAATCTACTCTGTAGGAATCAGCATGGGTTTCGAAAAAGACGAAAGTGTGAAACCAAGCGCGCGCTATTCGTCCACGAGTCTCAGAGGGCCATAGACACGGGTTTCCAGGTAGATGCCGTGTTTCTTGACTTCCGCAAGGCGTTCGATAAAGTTCCCCACAGTCGTTTAATGAACAAAGTAAGAGCATATGGACTATCAGGCCAATTGTGTGATTGGATTGAGGAGTTCCTAGATAACAGGACGCAGCATGTTATTCTCAATGGAGAGAAGTCTTCCGAAGTAAGAGTAATTTCAGGTGTGCCGCAGGGGAGTGTCGTAGGACCGTTGCTATTCACAATATACATAAATGACCATGTGGATGACATCGTAAGTTCACTGAGAGTTTTTGCGGATGATACTGTATTATATCGAGAAGTTGTAACAGTGGAAAATTGTACTGAAATGCAGGAGGATCTGCAACGAATTGTCGCGTGGTGCAGGGAATGGCAATTGAATCTCAATGTAGACAAGTGTAATATGCTGCGAATACATTGAAATAAAGATCCCTTATCATTTAGCTACAATATTGCAGGTCAGCAACTGGAAGCAGTTAATTCCATAAATTATCTGGAAGTACGCATTAGGAGTGATTTAAAATGGAATGATCATATAAAGTTGATCGTCGGTAAAGCAGATGCCAGACTGAGATTCATTGGAAGAATCTCAAGGAAATGCAATCCGAAAGCAAAGGAAGTAGGTTACACTACGCTTGTTCGCCCACTGCTTGAATACTGCTCAGCAGTGTGGGATCCGTACCAGATAGGGTTGATAGAAGAGAGAGAGAAGATCCAACGGAGAGCAGCGCGCTTCGTTACAGGATCATTTGGTAATCGCGAAAGCGTTACGGAGATGATAGATAAACTCTAGTGGAAGACTCTGCAGGAGAGACGCTCCGTAGCTCGGTACGGGCTTCTGTTGAAGTTTCGAGAACATACCTTCACCGAGGAGTCAAGCAGTATATTGCTCCCTCCTACGTATATCTCGCGAAGAGACCATGAGGATAAAATCAGAGAAATTAGAACCCACACAGAACCATACCGACGATCCTTCTTTCCACGAACAATACGAGACTGGAATAGAAGGGAGAACCGATAGAGGTACTCAAGGTACACTCCGCCACAGACCGTCAGGTGGCTTGCGGAGTATGGATGTAGATGTAGATGTAGAAATATGCAATGAGACGAAAAGAAATGAAACTATTATTCAATGACAATATTTACACTGAGGTCGCTGTCATTCACGATGCTCTTCTGGACAGTGCAAACGGCGGGAAGTGGATCGTAATGAGGTGTGTGATCTCCACGGACGCCACGTTGTTAGGGCATTTCATTTCACCACCTGCGATGTTCACACTTGCTGAATGGCCGTTGGTGAAGAACTGCAATACGTCTCCCCGGCGTATCCCACGTGTACTTGATGGGGTTTAAGTCGGGAGAACGAGCAAGCCAGTCGATACGTCGAATAGGCGCTCCTTCACCTACGCTGTTCCACGCGGTCGCGCAATGCCATCCATAAAAATGAACTCAGGGTCAAATGCACTCCGGAAGAGACTCACGTGTGGAACGAGTACAGTATCACAACAAGTTTGACCCTTGTGTCTACCGTGTTCTATGATCTGGAGGTACGCCCATGCTACATTGTGCTTCCCATACCATAACACCTGGACCACCAAAACAATCCTGTTCGACAATGCTGGAACTCATTTGGCGAGAGGTTGGAATACACAATGCAATAAGAAACGTTGGCTAAGATGACGGTACTGATGGTCCAGACTCCAGGTGCTATGGTGTCTGATGGCATAACGTTGCATGCGCGTACTGACTACCAAATATTTGAACACAGTACACTCACGGGTCAAGGCTATTGTGACACTGTACTCCTTCCCCATATGCGTTTCATCCAGAGTGCATTTGCCCCTTATTTGATTGTTTTGGATGACAGTGCGCGACCGCATGGAACAGTGCAGTTAGAGGGGCTCTTGGAAGGAGATAATATGCGACGAACTGATCGGGCTGCCATTTCCCTTGACTTACGTCTCACGCAGCGCTCGTGGGATGCGTGGAGGTGACGTATGCATCATCGGCCATCCAGCAGTCGTCAACCGCACTAGTGTAGGAATTGTACGCCCTACAACAGTGCTCCTTACAATCTTATGGCCAGTGTCAGGGCACGTTGCAGATCATAAACAGCCGTCCGTGGTGGTCACACACCCTATTAAGAGCAAATTTTATGCCGCTTGTAATGTCCTGGGGACCGCTATGAATCCTTCAGTCAAATTGTTGTCCTTGAAATGCAGTGTCGTTTCTGTTCGTCTCATGGAGTATTTTTTTCACTTGCGTTCTGCATTATCTTGAAACGTCTCTTTCTAAGAATGGTCCAACTTTAATCGAGCTGTGTTTTACTTGGCGGTGATACATCACACGGAAAACCACTTTCGTCCTTAAATTTTGCTTAACGTTCTTTCTGCCTATCATTCTCTGATGTAGAAACACTCGTTCTGCTTCTTGACGTCTACCAGATCCTTCAGTTTCTTTCTTCAATTGTACTTTTTATATCATGCTGTTGTTCAGTTTTCCGAATAAAGTGGTACGGCAATTTATATACAGAACTGATATTTCGGAGAAGCAAAACTCATATCTACCTAACATTATTCGGTCCTTTCTTGTTCCTTCTCGCCGTTTATACAGTAGTTCTTATTTACTAGTATTAAGTAGGATGGGTAGTCACAACATTTTAGTTATCTCCATAAAAAGACAGGCTACAATCGTGAAACTTCATCAACGTGTTAGTCATTCTGTAGATATTCACTCATGTATGCGACAATTCCAACTCGACAATGACTATGTCAATATTTAGGGAATGCCTACGACGAAATGTTTTCTTCAATCGTAGAAAGAATGTCCTTTTAAAGGAACATGGAGGTGAGAGAGGGGCAAAATTTGACAGCTCTAAGAAGCAGCACATGTGACATCGTCCTGTGTAAATTAAGGTGGGGTGCTGTCGCGGAGCGAAACCATCCCCATAGACAGCTTTCCGAAACGCTCCATCTTTAGACCATGCGGTAACCTCCGCAAGGGGATTTTGGTAGCATGCTCCTAGTCATCTGTGATGATGAGCTCCTTACTAGCATGATTTGTTAACACCACACCCAATTTCCCTCCCTCCCCCCCTTCACCCCCGCACAGAAAAAAAAAATAACTCAGTAGCACCTTACCCGATGATAGCGGCGCTAGAGGATCCACATGTTTCAAACTCTCTCCCTTTCTCGGTATCGTACAGCTGTACCCGGCACTCGTCAATGGTGAGTAAAGTGGGCAAAGGAATCGTCTCCAATCCGGTACTGAGATTTTAAACCCACTGGAAGCGTCTGCGCCACCTAATTAATGTTTCGTATATTGGTGCATCGTTGCAGTACACTTTCACCGACTCCTCACAGACGGTTGCAGAGTTGTTTTCCCCCAAATACATAAAACGAGTTACCGCTCATTACTCTGCTTTATCACTGGCTGCTCTGTCTAGCTTTTTGTCCTCTAGCGGAGTGCTATGGGATTGCGTGGCAGGGTGTTTAGTACTTACCACTGCTGCACACATGTACCTGCGCAGCAGCAAAAAGTTAATTAAGTGACTATTTTTTATTCGGGTCTACACTGAAAATTGTGACTATCTTTTGTACACATTCCTATAACATGCGTTTAAATGGTAGTGGCGATAAGATCAAAGGTTATTGGAGTTCAAAGGTATGGTTACCGGACCGTTTTTATCTTCGCCCTCTTGCAAGTTACATTATTCACTAAATACAACTTGTTAGATTCTGGTTTTAATTTTTTGTTTAGATGAAAGACGTGCCTCAGTTTTGCACGTGTAGCACTAAGTACTACAGCTGCACGACTTGTCTGGTGTACAGGTAATATGTACAAATTACAACAATGCCTGTACATGTATATATCGTGAAACAAAATTCGCGCATTCGGACTTCGCAGCGCGATTCCTCACATGCTAGTAATACAAAAATGACTGTGCTGCGCATATTTCTGGCAGTAAATTGTCGTTGAAGATTGGCAATCTGGCAAAACATGTAATGTCAATGCCAATATTTTGTGTCATAAGTGTGTGTGACAGTGCTCGAGATTCATGAAGTGATGAATATTTTTGCAGAAATGACTTTTAAAGTCTATATGTTTGAAATGTAAATAACTTACAAGAACAATACGTTTTATTATTTTTGTAAGCAGTTTTCTACAAAGGATAATCATATAACAAAAGATAATACCACTAAAACAATGTATTGACATTGTATTGTCTGTGAAATATTTCTCCTTCTATTGTTCTCTGTGATATATGAAGCGGCTGAAATCAATGGTTAAGCTAAGGTCTATTATTTTAAATATTGTAAAAAATAATCGTGTTGTGTGAGGTACAAGTACACAACACAACGTACAATTTACTAAATGTAATTCCAGTGTACGGACTTTCATTTGTAACTAAATAACCTATTATGAATGTTTTAAGCTTTGTGTTCGCAGTAAACAGGAAAGTCGCCATTAACGCCTGGTCCGGCGATACTGAATTATTGACTGGTGAATAATACTGATATTGTGAATAGTCAGAACGGAAAGGATTCTGTTATTTAATCCTGCATAAAGGGAAGACATTAATTGTTTCGATCGATATTACAATATTTTATCTCCGACGATATGAACCCATAGGAATTTATAATTATCCTGTTCTAACAGTGAAAATAACATTCAGTAGAACAATCTTTCACATCGTGTAAATGAAATAATTTTTGTGGTTGGTGCGTGAGATTAATTTTTCTTAGATTAATTGAATGACTTTGGTGTAATATGTTACTTATTTGGTCCGTTCATTTAATGAAACTCACTGTATTAATGAAATTCCATTTCAGTATTTATTTGTAGTGGTAAGGTATGACAAAACAATTGATTATAGTCAGGCTCAGCAGATAAATAAGAATTGTCACAGATTCTTTATTCCTTTTAAATAATACTATTATTCTTGCTGCTACATTTTCATACATTTTACAATAACACGTACACATCACCCCGGATTTAAGCAAACAGAACAAAACCCATCACATTGGCGCCGTGTCACTTCGGGCCAGAGTACAAATATTTTAATTGTTTTTATTGTAATCAGTGTATTTCCTTTTGTGTACAGATTGTGACTGTAAAGTGTTAATGCTTGCTTTGTTTGCCTTTTCGTGTACCAACGGAGAACTTAGAAGACACTTGTAAATTTCAAACTGACACCTGGAAAGATTCTTGTAGGTATCCAAACAGACTGGAATTGAGCTGCTATATGGTCTTACTTGGGAATTTGTAAGTATTGCGCAGTAGACTTGGCCACTGTTCCTATGTTTCGATACAGTGTATCGATACGAGGAACTTTTTCGGTGTTTAGAAACGTCTGTGTTTCTCTGTTTCGAAAGAGTGGTGTTTCATTCTGCTCTGTATCGGATAACGGGACCACATTCGATCTCGAGGCAGACACAGAAACTGTATCGTTGTTTCAAAATAACGCTGTTTCAGTCCACTTGGAACGGGCTAATTGTATCTAAACCGTGTTGTTTCATTCCGCTCTGTCTTGGACGAGATTCGGACACGGCATATGTACTGAAACACATTGAACATACCATTTCATAAAACACTTTCAAGAGTGTCGAAATCTTTCTGACACACAACAGTATGAAGCTTAAGATTTCCGAAAATAAAGCTTCGTTTCTAACTGACTGCCCTATTCCGAAATGGCGAAATATCTGCTTCATAAACAATAAAATAACGCACACTATTCGCATTCAAAATTATAAAAGTGTGAAAATCATTCAGTTGAATTACACATCTCTTATAACATACTGCACGCTTCTCTGTTCATGTCCAGTATTCACAGTAAAAAACCCAAGTAAACCTACAATATTTTGAGTAAAAAATAGCGTAGAGTGTTAGTTTTTAGACATATACTTAAATTGGATGTACATACAATTGCAAGCAATCTAATTGACGGATCATTGAAGTTGTAATGGTGAACGGCAAGGGCAGGGAAGAATGGTGGATTTATAGTAATGGTTCGAAACACCTTGGGGGGGGGGGGCAAAATTTTTTCTCTATATTTTGTTATATATTCGAATTACAACCCCTTATTTGTGAGTCTATAGGCAATGTGCCTATTCTCCACAATGACCTTTTGTGTGCATGGAAATTAGGGAAATTAGCAGGGCAGGTATATTATCCATACTAGGGAAATGTGGGAATCCCAGTAGCGTAACCGTTGTTTGTGCAGTTTGCTCCCGCCTTCAGCTCCGTTTGTGTTGGTTCTTCTGTCTTCAGCTATAGCGTTACGAATCCCGGTGCGGTATTATTTTCTGAGATAAATCTGAGAAAATTAAATGTATCAGTGTTGTCGTATAAAAGTAGTTCAACTTCTTGCTTAAACAGTCATTTGCAACATAAGCATTCAACAGTTAATTTAAGTGAAACACGTCCCAAACTAGTTTTTGCGAATCCGGACTGTGACGAAGCCAGTTCAGCTTCCACAGCAACTGCTCCGGAATCTGCCATTTCAGTACCCGTACATCAAGACGAACAATCTGTGCAAGAAATACCCAGAACTTCCACCGGTTAAGTTCTGGGTAGGTGTGGTAGACAAACAAAGATTACTAGATGTGCATCAAGGCCAGTGCCTTCATCCAAACGATACCAAATAAAGAATAGAGTTTAAGAATTGTTGTTGAAGAATATCATCCATTTAATGTAGTTGAGAATATAGAGTTTAGAAAAATGACTTATTTATTAAATGATAAGTAACAGGACTCCTCAGTAGAAAATCACTCTCCAACAGTCTACTTTCTCAAGTGTTTGACAACACACTAGTTCGAGTGAGATCTGCAGTGCAAGTTGCATCCTACATCTGAATTAAGACTGATGGACGGACATCTGGAATAAATGAGAATTATACTCCAGTGACTGCTCACTTCACTGATGAAAACTACAATCTGAAATAAAATTTGTTATCTAGTTTTAAATCCCATGACAAGCAAACAGCTGAAAACGTTTCTAGTGAATTACAAAATCTTAATTCAGCTTGCACTACAGATAATGCACCTAATATGGAGAACGCAGTGTCGACATGCAAATGGTGGAATGTAACTCGTTTTGCACATACACCGAATTTAATTGTGCAAGCAGGCCTTGAACCAATTACAGACACAGGCACAAAAGTGAAATTAGCAGTGGAATTTTTCTAAATAAGTCCTCAAACACATGAGAAATTACACAATATTCAGAAGCAAATGGACTTCCTTATTTTATCAACGAAACAAGATTGCCCTACGTGATGGAACTCCACGTATGAAATGTTTGACAGGCTTTTGAAAATCAAAGAGCCTTTCCAAAGAACCCTCGCCATCCTCAGAGTGGATTCACAAAGAACACTGTCCAACGAAGACTGATCAGTTATTAAAAAATCTTATGAAGTACTACCTCCTTTTGAACGAGTCACAACAGAAATTAGCAGCGAAAAAATGTAACCTTGTCAAAGGTTGTCTTATTAAGCAAAGGCTTATAAAGTCATTGTCTGAGACTGAAAACCTCAGATTACAGCAATGAAGCCATTAATAAGCAACTACTTATGAAGCAACATTATTGGATCCTCGCTTCAGGGAGTACGGATTTCCAGAAACTGGGCATCGATCAAAAGAAACAAAAGATGCCATAATTAACCAGTGCTATGCAGTACAACAGAAAACCACTCGGTGTTCTACAGACAATCCATCACCAGCCAAACTTGTTGTAATGAGCACATTCAACTCTAGCAGTGGCAAACCTCTGGCAAGATTTTGACCGAGCTATAGGAGGCTTGATTCAAAGGGCAGAGAATCCATGTGCTGCAAGTATAGTCGACCTTGATAAATATATGAAGATGTCACTAATACACAGAAGACAAGATCCATCGCTGTGCTGGAAAGAAATTCATGTGTTGTTCCCTCGTCGTCGGCTGATACTCGTATCTGAGTTTTCATTTCTCTCCTGAGATTTCCTTTGTCACGGTTCTGGCGTGGAAGTGTCGATGATGGCTTAGCAATCCAATCCTAGCGTGGAACAGGGGCCACAGACATTACAGCTGTTCCATACACTATTTGAAATAATGAAAAATGAGTGCATATTTTGAAAGCAGGGGCAAACAATAACAGACAGACGACCCTGTATTTCAAGTGAAAAAGTATCAAAACAGATATTTCTGATCTACAACTTAGAATAGGTGCAGTAGAACTCCTCAGATATGAAATAGTAAAATTTCAGTCGATATAGCTCTTCTCTGAACAACGTGCACTGAATTTGTATTTTAGTGTATTTTGTTTAGTCCACTAAATCTTACATGTAGCTACCTTACAAAAACATTTTTCTCGAACCTGTTGCACAAGGAAGACACTTACCGTTTTGCACGCCATTCAGTGAGTTTCAATTTTTTTAGTTTGTTATTTATTTATGTGTCTGAGAATAATTATCTTATTTATTTATACTTATGTTTGAGTGTTCATTTTTGTAAATGTGCTTTGTTTGGTTATTACACTATAGGTGTCTTAATACTGGCATATCATAAATAATTCTAAAGCAAATCAACAAATCTTAACATGTAAGCTTTCACGGCCGGCATCTTCATTAATTAAAACTTCTGGGCTGAATTGCAAAGTGTGTAATAGCAGCTTCATGGAAATCTATAATAACCCACCCCACATTTCAACTGGTTTTACACTAACTGAATTAATGAGGGAACAGGAAGATGAAATAAATTAGTGGACTAATGCATTTCAAAGATTCGGGACCACAGGATAACCCGCAAACAAAAGCTGGACATCGCATTAAACAATATAACTTGCCAGGCCGAAATTCGCAAAACGAAATTTGACAAGAACCTTAGCAATAAACTGAAGTACACAGTCAACGATCTAGTACTGCTTAGAACGTATCCTAGGCCATCGCTGATTAAGAGGAAAAATAAAAAGCGGCATCTACTATATGAAAGCTCATTCAAGTTCGTTTCAATTCCACATGACGGCTGCTATTTACTGCAAGAAGTCGATACTGAAAGTATAAAGGGACTCTATTGTCATTGGGACCTTAAGAAATATTTGCAATAAGACTGCAAGTAATATAACATATTCATTGCACAAGCACCATGCAAAATATGTAAATAGTCGTTATAGAGTAGTTTTATTGTAAATTCTTTTACTCATGTATCTTAGTTTATGAGGGTGTATTTCAGGTCATGTATGACCATATGACATGTTTAACTGTAATTTCAATTCCTGATCAAATCTAAGTTCCCGCAAGGGAATAATTAAAGAATTTATAGCCTTGAAGTTTCAATACTGAAAGTTAGACTGAATGTTTTAATGTAAATATGATTTTCTGATTTTTTTTCTACCTAGGTTAAATTGGGATAAATATGTATGTATTTTAAGTATATCATGCATCTATGAATGTGGGTGAGTCATGAATGTACTTTACCTTGATTTATGTAGTGCATACACCCGACCGGATATTAGTTGAGTGCTAGTCCGCGTGTTTGCTTACTTCCGATTTGGATCTGTTTGGAGCATTTGCCTTCTTGCGTACCACTTAGGGCACTTTTAACTTTCGGGTTTTGCTTTGCCGTTAGCTCTCGAGCTACTTACTAGTAGGTTTACCGAATATGGGCATCTGTTCCGAAATTCGAATCATGAGATTTAATCGATTGTGAATTATTGAGAATAAATGACAATAAACAAATAAAACACACCAACGTACGGAAATGTACTGAAATCTGTACGGTTCGAAAGTGATCTATTGATCAAGACAAATGTAGAAGATTCTATAAGTCATTTTTCACGTGGCGATCAATAAAGTATATGATTTTTGTCTTCATGTTTCGACATAATACCAAATGTAGACATGAACGAATATCATTGCTGTGTAAGCGTAAAGTGGTATGAAGATTGTTTGTTGCGTGGAACTATGAGCCCCAGCAGTAATAAATATTTTCATTTGAAAAATGTATTAAGCAGTGATAATATGAACGCTCTTCGAGTGCATGAGTTAACAGTAACGACTGGACGTTGGTAGACTGTTAAAAAACTTTAAAGTTTTAAAAGAATTGAACAGACCTCGGACTTTTAATATAACGAGATAACCTCGCGAGTATAAACTCTTGAAACGCATTGTAATGCCAGCTGCGCGCCACAATGTGAGTGCAACGCCGGCTCGGCTGCGCCATGTGCAAGTGTTTACGTACAACGAGAAATAAACAAATCACATGATGAGCACCAGACCCTTTAAGAACTGCAGTCTTATACATGTGTGATTTATTTAAACGAACTATGAATCATTACAGTAACCGGAACAGTGTTTATATACAGAACATCCTCAGTAAACAAAATGAGTGAATCCGTGTGAATGGAGATAAACTTTCTTCTTCAAAATGATAAAGTAAATAATTTCTTTGTCACTGACACCAATTTTCGATCTTGCATGTACCCACAGTGGACGAGAGGAACGTGTAATGTGGAATCAAGACCTGTTCCAGAAATACTTTGCAGATCGTGAACCGGTTGCAATTGACAGCAACTGGCATTCCATCGACGAGCAGGGGACGAACCAGCAGCGGCCTCCACCTGTCTTCGACCTACGATCCAGCGACTAGATACAAGGTTGGGTATTCAACGTTACCGGGAACTTCATTCATTTTTTTTTAGTTGAAA
This sequence comes from Schistocerca cancellata, assembly GCF_023864275.1. Lineage (NCBI taxonomy): Eukaryota > Metazoa > Arthropoda > Insecta > Orthoptera > Acrididae > Schistocerca > Schistocerca cancellata. The sequence goes on from NC_064634.1 coordinate 121,322,407, forward strand.
TGAACTTTTAAACATTTATTGACCTCTTTTGATCTCACAATAGATTCCGTATTTTCTATGATGAACAGGTGAAGACTGACACTTAGATTAGGTAAGTGTCCTTATTCAAAGCCCTCTGGATGGGTTTGTTCCCAGTTTTTCGGTTTCAGTAAACCCGAAGGGGATTGATAAGGAATGCCGAGAAGTCTCCGCAGACTTTTCTGAAAATCTACACTTGCTGAAGCCATTTAAAACTACCACATCCACACCAGAAAATTGATATACTACTTGATGTTTTCTCTAACCACTAACTAAACTTTGCTAATTTAAAAACTCTTTACCTAAAGTGAAAATTGAACGATATTTGGCATTGGCTTCGTAAACCCTTATCTATGAACAAATGTATTTTTTCCCAGCCCAAGGGGCACTGTAATGACAACGCCAATATTTTGTGTCATCAGTGTGTGTGACAGTATTCGAGATTTATGTAGTGATGAATATTTTTCTAGAAATAACTTTTAAGCTTATATGTGAAAACTGATAAAGAAAAAAACTTATTATTATATTGTGAAATGTAAATAACCTAAAACAACAAGATGTTTTATTACTTTTGTAAACAGTTTCTACAAAAAATTAGCATGTGACGAAAGATAATACCACTAAAAGAATGTATTGTCATTTTATTTTCTGTGAAATATATTTTTCCTTCTATTGTTCTCTATGATGCATGAAGAGGTGGGACCAAAGATTATGCTGAGGTTTGTTGTTTTAAATACTGTAAAAAATAATCGTGTTGCGTGAGGTACAAGTAATCTTAAATATAATGTACAATTTACTAAATGGAATTCGATTGTACGGACTTTTATTTGTAACCAGATAACCTACTATGAATGTTTTAAGTTTTGTGTCCGCAGCAAACAGAAAAGTGGCCATTAGTGCCTGGTACGGCGATACTGAATTATTGGCAACTGGTGAATATACTGATATTGTGAACAGTCAGAATGGTGTAGGATTCTGACATTAAATCCAACATGAAGGGAAAGTTTGATGTTACTGATTTTCACGAAAAATTACATTGGCAAGAATACCCAGTCAAAACTGTGTTTTGTCTGCAGCCATTATGTGAGAGTATGGAGCGGCAATTTTAATCTGTAGAAATAATCAGACATTAATTCATTCGATGGATATTAAAATATTTGAACTAGGAGGACAAGAACCTATTTTTAATTTATCTATTCTAACAGTGAAAATGACATTCAATAGAACAATCTTAGACTTTATGTAAATGAAATAATTTATATGCCTGGTGTGTAAGTTTAATTTTTCTCAGAGTAATTTATCAGTGACTTTAAAAAGTACTTACGACACCAGTGTTATTATGGGAAGAGGTTGTGGTGTGATATATTATTTGGTGCGTACATTTTAATGTGACTTACTGACGCAATGAAACAGAATTTCAATATTTATTTGTAGTGATAGGGTATGACAAAATAATTGATTGTAGTCGGGTTCAGCAGCACATAAATAATAATTATCGCAGATTATTTATTTGTTTTAAATAATGCTGTTATTCTTGCTGCAACATTTTTATACTTTTACAATAACACGTACAGACCACCCATCACACACTGTAATCACATGTACGGCAACTACCTCTGTGAACATACAGTTGCAGATCTGTGCAGGTGGTTCATTTGATATCGTTTTGGGTACGCATGCAGTAGGTCGAAGGTTTCGATTCTGGGTCGAGGCGTACATCTTTTTGTTAGCCACTTTCATTCTGCCATAAAATACTGTCACACACGCCGTTTCTTAAGCCACATGTCTCCGACATTTATGTTGTACAGTGTTCTGTAGCGGAGAACGTAACAAAATCGTGATCAGACAAGTCAGAAATAGACAATTTAAACAAATGACCTATCACAGGACAGAATAACAACAAAAATAATATCAATTTCGAGATGCTAAAGATGATTGTACAGTTAAATAACTCAACACCTACTAATCAATTATACTTGTCCGCTCAGATGTAACACGTTAGCAACCAGTGTCAATAATAATTCCCATATTAATGACCACATGACGTTTACAAAAGAATGCGTTGTCCTCAGAGCAGATGCTTAGAGCGACCCCCCGGGACGTCAAAATATACCCCTAACCCGCTCTACCATGCGACTCTGTACTCTTCGCAACATTTCTGCATCCATTAATACAAGAGCAGCATGAACACGTGTTATAATTTCTTCAAAACGTGTTGGATGAGCAGAATACATGTGGTCTTCAGGTATCCTAAAAGGAAGAACCCCCGGGGATTTAGGTCAGGTGAACGTGGAGGTCATACAACTGGGTCTCCCCGTCTGATCCATTTCCCCTGCAAATCCCCGAATAGGGATCCGCAGCGAGGCCCATTTCAAGCTCTTTCACGTGCTGATCATCAGACACTAGTACGCGAAATTTCCGTGTCCTTCATCGTGATTACTCAGGATCAGACTCTGTTAACGCCGCTTATATACCCTACATGTCAGCTACACATGTCCATATCCTCTGAGTACTCAATTTTCATTATGAGGCAATATAAAAATGCTCTTAAAACTGCTAAATCTAATACCCAGTCGGACATGGAAAATTGCGTGCCTCCAACATCCTCCGTTCCAACAAAGCCTTGTTCTGGTAAATTGGAAATTTGTGGTATGTTCTGTGGGACCAAACTGCTGAGGTCCGTCCCTAGCCTTACACACTACTTGCACGATCTCAAACTAACTTACGCTAAGGACAACACACACACCCATGCCCGAGGGAGGACTCGAATCTCCGACGGGAGCAGCCACAAGAACTATGGCAAGACGCCCAAGACCACGCGGCTACCCTGGCTGGCCATGTTCTGGCTTATCAAGTCATATGGCTACGTCTCTTGAATTCGACTTACTGAAATTCCATAACTTCCTGAAAATCCTCGAACGGCGTGAACTGTCTCTCTCATTCCGAATTTGTTAATCGTTCCTCACTCGAATGGTGCATAAACATTTCTGTTCTTTCTCCCTGTATTTCCTGCAAATTTTACACCAACCACTCCACCGTTTAATTCCTGATTATCAAGGATCATATTTGTACCAATATGTCCCTCCCACCCCAACATTACGCCTACATACGTTCCACACCCGATCCCAACTTTACAATGAAATCCGTCCATCATCTCAGCTTTGACATAATACTACTTTTCCATCTTCCATTGCGAACTGCGTGAGAGAGGCTCCCCCTCCTCATTATTTCATCCAACACTCTTTGCAAAACACTCTCCCACAGCTATCTTCCTTACCCTCTAATTACTTCCTACAATGTAGCTGAGGAAAGCACTGCGGTACTGTTTTTGTAAAGACTGGCGTCTATATTTTACTCACAGTCTTTAATTCATGGCTATCCAGTTTAATAGTTTAAAAACTTACACATATTTCAATTTTATTAATGTACTTGTTTATTTTATAAGTGCTCTCGGTTGAAGAGTGGCCATGTGTACAGGGGATCAAATACTACTGCTATTATTGAAATAACAATAAAAAAGCCAAATGTAATGAGTGGAAAATGGACTCCACAACATCACGTATCCAGGAATTGGTCGTCCTTTTGTTACTGAAGCTATTGCACACCTTCCAGTTTCGGCCTGTACAGTACCGGATCTATACTGTAATGGTGCTATGAGTGAAGGCTCGTCGGTGTCAGGTATTTGACACCGTCTTCTGTGTGCCATATTCGGAGCACACGTGGCCTATCTACGGACTGTGCTTGTCCACAAGTAAAAATCTCTTGATACTTCGATGGGAACATGAGTGCGATCCCTGTCGTTCTTCAAATGGCTCTGAGCACTGTGGGACTTAACATCTGATGTCATCAGTCCCCTAGAACTTAGAACTACTTTAACCTAACTAACCTAAGGACATCACACACATCCATGCCCGAGGCAGGATTCAAACCTGCGACGTAGCGGTCGGGCGGTTCCAGACTGAAGTGCCTAGAATCACCCGGTCACACGGGCCGCCGCTGTCGTTCTCCTAACATAATGTAAAGACCTGCCTCTAACTTTACTACACATGTCGGTGACACTGATGGTAAACACAATTTTGGCCGTTTCATTTGATAGAAGTGTATTAGTAAACTGCAAGAAATGTTCTATTACGATTTCATGTACAATCCAAGAATTTTCTTTTTTCACATTAACTTTTTGTCAAATTTGATGGTTTCTATCATATATAACTTCAGGAATGGTGGGTTGAAGGTCCCTTTCGTAACATGTAGCCTTTGCTAGCTGATCTGGATTTCGTGGCAGGTAGGCCTGTCTGTTGTTGCTACAGAGCGGCTCTTTGCCCTGGCTCCTCACGTCATGTGGTAAATACATCATTTTATAGCGCAGCTAATGGTTCTACGTCAGTTTTTGAGCCTGATAAAATGGCCTTGGAAACCAAAACCAGAAAACATAATTAAAAATAAAAGTTTATTTTAATCAGGACTACGATCGCCGTTGTTTCATAATAACCTCAAAAATCATTTTACTGTACATACGATTCAGTTTGGATCATTCTACATAAATCACACATCCAGACTAAAACCAATACACAGAGTATTAGGAGTATAGGTTCAGAAACTGAAATCGTTAGTAATATGTGTTTGAGTTAGCTGTTTCATCTCTGCATCTAATGATTTTTCCACAAACACATTATGTCACTTGCTACTTGATATCTTCTGTGCAATCGAAACTGGACCGCAAAGTCGACTACGTCTGTAAGTATAGACCATCTGTTTTGCGTCCATGCCGTCCACATTTCAATACTTGAAAACTGCAACCTTGGGAAAATAAACATTAATGGCTAACTTATGTCGTGCGTACTTGGAGGTACTAATCAATCTAAAAACATACTGCTGGTAGTACCTATGATTACACTAGCCAAGAGTGAAAATGTAACCAGCATGAAATAAAATATTTAACTTTATCGACCACTCTGGTAACGAAAATGTCAATGAAAAATTCCAAGGTAGAGGGAGAGAGGGGATAGAATTAATCATAATTGTATCTCATTAGTGTAGCATCCTCGTCGCCACTGTAGAGTCTTGTCCCGTAAGGAACCAAGGGAGAAGATGCTGTTATGGGTGGCCGGTATCCTCTTTCTAAAACACAAATGCACACACGTGTTACTACGTTTCTTTGTTTACAGGAACTAGAAAAGTTACTTAACTCGAACACATTCCATATTGTGTGGTACGAGCTCCAAAGCGGGGACGAGGATGAAATAATTCAGTGGCGATCGAAATTAATCAACTTGACCGAAAATTTTGCTTGCTTCCCTTGTTTTTTAGCTTGCATGGGTAATAGTGTTCAAGTTTTTCTATTTATTAATTTGTTGCAGTGTTCTTGCATTTATTCCAGGACGGGACCGCATAACTAGCCAAGTTTCTCTTTTCAGCGTCTTTGCTTGCATTTTCGTATAAAGTATTTGTGGAAACCAAGAATTCCCCACCCTTTCCACCCCCTGCCCCAGCGCCTCAGTCGCAGACGGCCAATGGTTTTTTTTTTCAGTTGCAGAACCAACAAATTGCTACCCTACAAACGATCGTACAACAACCACTGGCTGCTCAAGCTGCGTCTGCCGCAGTCACAACCGACCAACCAACCAGCCCAACAGTTGCTGTCGACCAGTATACTAACTTCCGGCAATTTAAGAAAACAGATGAGGAATGGCTCGAATACCAGATTCTCTTCCAAGCACACAGTCAAGTTCATCGCGTTCAAGGTACTGGTAAGTTACCATACTTCCTTACGATTGCGGGGTCACCTGTGTTCGGCTTAATACAAAAACTATTCCCAACTGCGTCTCTCGATGAACTCAGCTATGGCGAAATAATCACTGCATTATCATCTTCAACATTTGTAGTCCTGCCTTCCTCAGTTGCGTACGATATTACGGTACGCTGATAATTTTTGCTTTATGGAACATCTGGCTACTACTGAATTAAACACAGTTTTCGTGCCATAGGCGTTTCGCCTTTATTTTCTGCAAGGCATCTTCAGTGACCTGGAATATGTGCATATTTCTGCTGTTTAGTATACATTTTGGTCACTGTACCTATAGTTTATAAACAGTTCTGGTGGTTCGTTTTTGTTATCATGTAGTAATATTTTGAACAGTACTTACACGCTGCGTGGACGATTTTCTACGCGTTACGCCCCTGTTGCGCTTTTGGTGTTATTCCTCTTCTTATAAATGCCAATTTGCGGTTTTTTCCCACATTTCACAGCAGTGGGAACTGAATACTTGTTCTGATGCAATTTTTTGGTTTGTGTAGCCGACTGTCAGATGTTATTGCCAAAGATAGAATGTTATTGCCAACTCTCGAGTGTTGTTATTGAAGTATCTTTGATCTGTATGTGCAGGCATTTCTGTGTGTGTGTGTGTGTGTGTGTGTGTGTGTACAGAAGGCAGGCAAAAAGGGGGGGGGGTGATTTTATTCTGGTTCTGTGTGAGGGACGATTTTTATCATTTATTTTATTAAGTATAGTAGGGAGTCTTTGCTGATGTGTGTTTGTTCATTTATCAGATGTTTGTTTCAGCGATGGCTTTCTGCATGATGAAGTTTTCTTGCGTTTGTATAAGATGTTTGTCATGGTTGCTTATTCTCATTGTAAGATGGTGGTTACAGTGTTATAAATATCCTGCAAATGTGGAATGGGTTGTTTCGTACTTCCAACACTTGATATGTTATTTGTATCGTGTTTCTAAATTCCTGCATGTCATGCCAATGTATACTTCATCACAACTTTGACATTCAAGTTTATGTATTCTCGATTGTTGTAATTTGTCTCTCTTGGTAGCTGGTTGGCTTAGATGTGACTGGAGCGTTTGCCCAGTCTTTTATGCAATTTGGAACCCCTATCTCTTTGGGATGTTTGCAACTCTGTGTGTTAATTTATGGTGTTCCATCTGGTTTTTTTCTGTGTGGTGTTGTCATTGTGTTTGTCTGCTGAGTGTGTTTATAAGTTTGTAGCATGTGAGTTCTCTTGTAGTGTGAATGTACTCATTTCTTCTTCATGGTTTCACTTTTTGAGTGGGATTCTGTTTAATCTATGTAAGATATGCCTTAGTGCTGCAAGTTTCTGGTTGTAGGGATGGTTAGACGTGGAATTTAATATTGTGTCTGTGACTGTTGGTCTTCTAAACATGTTAAATGCATGTCTGAGACATTTACATTTTGAAAGTTAAACCACGAGAACACCAACACACATTCCATCCAAGCTTAGTTAACCTGACAGAGACAGAATGACATGAAATGAAAAAAATTCTCTTGGAAAAAGGGTTGAAACACTGCACCAATAGCAAAGTAAATAACCAATACATAGAACATCTCATAGTAGAATCTGAACAAATCTTTCCACGTGAAGAACAACAAAATAACTGTGAAATAAACATAAGACCGACAAGAGAACTAGTAAAAAAAGATATAAAAGGCATAATAAAACAAATACAGCAGACACTCAATAAGAACAACTAAACAGAAGCAGCCACCATGAAAAGGTTAAAACAAAAGTTAACAAACAATAACGTATTAGTAACAAGAGTAGATAAGGGAAATGTAACAGTACTCATGGACACAAAGAGCAATACATCACAAAAACCAGGGAATACATAAACACGAACGCCATACAAAAACTGAAGTCAGATCCAACTGCACGATTCCAGGCAAAATGGACACTGAAAATCATTGAACACACACTCACAGACAAACAGAAATAGTACATGACACAGAAAAACCTGCAATCACCAACACTCCACAGTCAACCAAAGGAATATAAAGATGGAATGCCAATCAGAGCTGTCATCAATTTCAAGAAAGGCCCAACGTACCACACTGTCAGACATCTCCAAAAGCTAGTTACAAAACACTACAAAATAGAAAACAACAGAACAGCAATAGACACAGGAAACCTAATAGAACACATACAGAACGTACAGATACCACACACAGCATCACTGATTTCATTCGACATAGAAAATGTGTATACCTCCATCCCCATTACAGAAACAATACAAATCATAGAACAAAATCATTCGTCCCCGGGCAACCTCACCACAGAAGGAAATAATGGAAATAAAAAATATGCTCAGACTGACAACTGAACTAAACTACTTTCAGTTCGAGAATGAATATTATCTACAAAGTAATGAACTGCCCATGGGATCCCCAATACCAGGAACATTAGCAAACATTTTCATCAATCATCTAGAAAAACAGATATTTGAAAAGATAACCACTAATGAAAGTTTCGAAATCATATATTGGTACAGATATGTGGATGACAAATCTTTAAAATAATGCAGCGCTTTAGCATCTGTGAATTGTTCAGACAAAAGAAATTCAGCCTTCAGTTGCAAGGTAAAATTTTCTTGGTTCACCTAGGTTTCGGTGCCAATAATGGTATCTTATACAGAACTTATAAATTAACCCATACGGACATATATTAACCGTTGAAATACATCATCGATCAAATGATTTAATAATAAGGAATATCGTGATACTTACGAAAATTCATTTACTTTGAGGGCCAAACATTGGCCATGTCATAGAATAAAATTAATGCAGAATAAAGGCGCGTAATCATAATATTATGTCTGTCAGTACTAAAAACAATAAGAAAAACGTAGACAGAGCTACGCCGGGCTAGGAATAAGGGTCACACCTAAGCATTAAGGAAACTAGGAGTCACGAGCAGTTCCGTGGTGAGGCTCGGCCAGCGGCCAAGCGCATGTGCAAGGGCTAGAGACAAGCTTTCTCAAAATTACTTAGCACAACATAAATTGTAAACAAAATGTGACAGGAAACAGTCCTGCAAATGGAGAAATGCCTACCTACTTTCCTAAGAACTAGCTACTAAGTCAGAGCAAGAAAATTTACATTGAAATATTATTATATATTATTATAAGAGGGCTAATCCCCACTACAGTAACTAATAAATTAGTATGGGAGACACAGGCGTGCAAAGCATGAAATTTCTTGAACATAGAACAGGCAAATTAAGAAATACCTTTGTAACCGGTGTCATTACCAGTATAATACAAATTATATGGACACACAATGTACAAACGCACTATAATAAAGGGGCAAAGCAGATAGGAAACAGCATCGGCCATTCGAAGCGGATTCTGCGTCAACTCCATTTGAGTAAAGGTTGAAATCCTTCGAAATAATTACAATTTTTTAGTTGTGGCTGATCATTAAGTAAATTTTCTCTGTCAATAATAAGATGTCCTTTATCAAGAGAATGGACTAAATTCTTTTTAAAGTAGTTGGTGGTAGAGTAAGAAACTTTACACCTTACGTATTTTAATAAACGACCTACCTTGTAGGATACGTAATCTATAAAAGGAACTGATATGTATTTTGTTGCCTGGTCTTGATTGTTGTTACCTGACCTGGAGAAGAAGGTAGTCTTCCTTTGTGTTAAACAACTGTCTCACTACACTGGAATTATATTCATTATTCTGAGTGATGTTTTCGAGGACCTTTAATTCGTTCTGTAAATTGTCTGGCGAAAGCGGAATGGAAAGAGTTCCATGGATACTCGAGTGAAAGGTTGGGTGGATTCAGCTGGGATGAAGTTGTCGGAATAGGCTGCTTTTCGAAAAATGTTGAAATCTATTTTGTTGCCAATAATGGAGAGAGTCAAATCGACATAGTCTATGGTCCTATCACCTGTCTCATTTTCTTGCGTGAAGCTGATTTTTGCATAGAGGTTATTGGAAGTTTTAAATAACATTTCTAGGTCTTCATGGGAACCTTCACATACAAACAGCATGTCATATGCATATCTCGCATAGAAAATTATATTATTTGCCAGATCTGGATAATTCCGACAAAACATTTGCGCCATTGACTTTATAGAAATCTCTGACATGATACAAGCTAACGGGCTGCTCATAGCTAGACCATAGGGTTGCGAATATAATTTATTATTAAAAGAGGAGTAATTTTATTTAAGGGTGGTGCGTAACAGAACCATTAGTTCAAAATGGTTAATATGGCTCTGAGCACTATGGGACTTAACATCTGAGGTCATCAGTCCCCTAGAACTTAGAACCACTTAAACCTAACTAACCTACGGACATCACACACATCCATGCCCGAGGCAGGATTCGAACCTGCGACCGTAGCGGTCGCGCGGTTCCAGACTGAAGCGCCTAGAACCGCTCGGCTACATCGGCCGGCCAACCAATAGTTAATCAATCTTAGGGACAGTTGAGCGCCCCACAAACCAAACATCATCCTCATCATCTCCTTAGACTCTCTCTACAAATTCCCCCCCCCCCCCCACATCTCGGCTCATTACCCATCTTGTGATAGCTTGACGTCTCAGAATATAACTTATCAACCGATACCTTCCATCAGGCTAGTTGTTCAATAAATTTCTTTTACTCCAGGTCGATTTAATAATTCTGCATTATTCTATTTACCTATGTAATTTTCAGAACGCACGCGAGGTCTAGGAGTGGTGTCTTTGATTAGTAATCAAAGTATTCTTGGTTCCTGGTTCGTACCCCGCTACCACTTAAATTTAAAAAACAGATTTTTAGCAATGCCGGCCGATAGCTTTCAGCATAAGAAGTCACCCTCAGTCATCGAACAGCCTCGTCAAAGGACGGAGAAGCGGACAGTGGTTCAGGGCACTCTCTGCCTTAAACCGGGAAACTGCCACTGAAGTCGGAAGAATCAGCAACAATAACGGCATGAGGATGCAGAAGGTAAGGGAAACCAGTGCATTACAGACATAATGTGTATCCACAGGACATTGGCTTGTAACTGAAAAAGCGTCGTAATAACCTCTCCATTGGCGACAGATTCAGCACTAGTCCCCAATTCGGATCTCAGGGAGGGGACTGCCAAGAAGGAGGTGACCTTGGGAAAACCAATGAATGACCTACGAAAAAATAACTTTCTACTAGTCGAGGCCTGGAAAGTCACAAGTTTGAACGGAATAGGGGAGCTAGAAAATCTGAAAAGGAAAGTACTAAGACTCAATATACACCCATGAAAATAAGTTTTACATGACCCCTGTTCCCAGAACTTTTAAAGATAGACATTGACTGTGGACATTATGTCACAGATAAAGTTCCTTTGACTGTTCAGAGATGTCACTAAACCCGCACAAAGATGTAAACAATCATGCATGAGCAGTGCCCATTAGACGGAGAGGGTCCGACAGCCGATCAGTTCTTGTCATTCCACCAGGAATGAGGTACATGGCTCGTGTTGTCTGTGGTTCAACCATGCCTAGATGGTCAATACCGCTGTTCGATCGCGTCCGCATTGTTACTTTGTGCTAGGAAGTGAACCAAAGCGATGTTGTTCCGACAGGGAGGAGATACAGAGAGACAGGAACTGTCGGCGACATACCTCGCTCAGGCCACCCAAGAGCTACTACTGCAGTGGATGACCGCTACCTACGGACTATGGCAACGCCACCATGTTGAATAATGCTTTTCGTGCAGCCACTGAACGTAGTGTCACGACTCAAATTGTGCGCAATAGGCTGCATGATGCGCAACTTCACTCCCGACGTCCATGGCGAGGTCCATCTTTGGACCCACGACACCATGCAGTGCGGTAGAGATGGGCACAACAACATGTCGAATGGACCGATCAGGATTGGCGCCACGTTCTCATTACCGATGAGTGGTGCATATGCATATGCCTTCAACCAGACAATCGTCGGAGACGCGTTTGGAGGCTACCTGGTCAGGCTGGGCGCCTTAGACACACTGTCCAGTGAGTGCACCAAGAAGGTGACTCCCTGCTCTTTTGGGGTGGTATAATATGGGGCTGACGTAAGCCGCTGGTGGTCATGGAAGGCGCCGTAACGGCTGTACAATACGTGAATGCCATCCTCCGACCGACAGTGCAACCATATCGGCAGCATGTTGGCGAGGCATTCGTCTTCATGGGCGACACTTCGCGCCCCCCTCGTGCACATCTTGTGAATGACTTCCTTCAGGATAACGACATCGCTCGACTAGAGTGGCCAGCATGTTCTCCAGACATGAACCCTATCGACAATGCTTGTGATAGATTGAAAAGGGCTCTTTATGGGCCACGTGACCCACCAACGTCTCTGAGGGATCTGCGCCGAATCACCGTTGAGGAGTGGGACAATCTGGACTAGCAGTGCCTTCATTAACTTGTCGATAGTATGCCATGACAAATACAGGTATGCATCAATCCAACAGTAAGTGCTAATGGGTGTTACAGGTACCGGTGTGTACAACAATCTGGACCTTCACCTCTGATGGTCTTGCTGTATGGTGGTACAACATGCAATTTTTGGTTTTCATGAACAATAAAAAGGGCGGAACTGATGTTTGTGTTCCCTATTCCAATTATCTGTACAAGTTCCGGAACTCTCGGAACCGAAGTGATGCAAAACTTTTTTGATTTGTGTCGATATAGTGGGCATCAGTGAAATGAAATGGAAATAAGATGAGGATTTCTGGTCGGACGATATAGGGTCATATCAACAGCAGCAGAAAATGTTATAATGAGAGTAGGTTTGTTTACGAATAGGAAGGTAGCGCAGAGAGTGAATTACTGTGAACCGTTCAGTGAGAGGTTTGTTTTCATCAGAATGGACAGCATACCAACATAGACAACGATAGCTCAGGTATACTTGCCGACGTCGCAAGCAGAAAATGAAGAGGTAAAGTACATGACGATATTGAACGGGTAACCCACTATGCAAAGTGAGATGAAAGTCTAATACTCATGGGGCTCGAATGCAGCTGTAGGGGAAAGAGTCGAAGAAAGGGTTTGGGAAGAAAATGGGCTTGATACTAGGAATGAGAGAGAAGAAAAACTAATTCAGTTGTTCAACAAATTTTAGCTAGTAATAGCAAATGCTCTGTTCTAGAAAAACAAGAAGAGATGATATTCTTGAAAAAGGTCCGAAAATACGGAAAGATTCCAGCTAGATTACTTCATGGTAAGACAGACTAGATTGTAATGCGTATACCGGAGCAGATAAAGAGTCAATGGTTCAAATGGCTCTGAGCACTATGGGACTTAACATCTATGGTCATCAGTCCCCTAGAACTTAGAACTACTTAAACCTAACTAACCTAATGACATTACACACATCCATGCCCGAGGCAGGATTCGAACCTGCGACCGTAGCAGTCGCGCGGCTCCGGACTGAGCGCCTAGAACCGCTAGACCACCGCGGCCGGCATAAAGAGTCAGATCACTATTTAACAGTGATGAAGAGTAGGCTGAAGTTTAAGGGATTAGTCTGGAAAAATCAGAGCGCAAAGAAGTGGAATACAAAATTACTGATGCCTGAAGAGGCACACTTATATGTTTCTGCACAACACTATTGCTCAGTAAGCAGTTTCGTTGAAGAGCAATGAACATTTCTAGAAAGGGAAATCAGAAAAAATGAAAAGAACATAAGTACAAAAGAGATCTCTGCGAAGGAACCATAGGTAACAAAAGAAATACTTCAGTTGATCGATGAAAGAAGGAGAAACAAAAACGTATAGCGAAATTCAGGAATACAGAAATGCATGTCGCTGTGGAATGAAATAAACAGGAAGTGCAGGGAAGCTAAGGCGAAATTGCTGCTTGAAAAATGATGAGAAATCGAAAAAGACGTTATTGTCGGCATGACGCACCCAGCACATACTAGAAAAGTCAAAACAACCTTCTGTGAAACTAAATTAAAGGTCCGTGACATGAAGTGTGCAACTGGAAATCCGTTGTTAAATGTAGCGGAGAGTGGAGACAGGTGGAAACAGTACATTGAAGGCCTCTATGAGGGGGAAGACTTGTCTGATTACGTGATAGAAGAAGGAAAAGGAGTCGATATACGAGGTGCATTCAAGTTCTAAGGCCTCCGATTTTTTTTCTCTTGGACTGGAAAAAGATAGAAACATGCGCATTGTTTTAAAATGAGGCTGCATTCATTGTCAATACGTCACAGAGATGACAGCACCGTACGGCAGATGTAATTTTACCGCCAGCGGCGAGAATGAGAACTGTTTTAAATACTTAAAATGGCGACGTTTTCCTTACTTGATCAGCGTGCAATCATTCGTTTTCTGAATTTGGGTGGTGTGAAACCTATTGAAATTCATCGACAGTTGAATGAGACATGTGGTGATGGAGTTATGGATGTGTCGAAAGTGCGTTCATGGGTGCGACAGTTTAATGAGGCAGAACATAGTGTGACAACAAACAGAAACAACCTCGGGCTCGCACAAGCCGGTCTGACGACATGATCGAGAAAGTGGGGAGAATTGTTTTGGGGGATCGCCGAATGACTGCTGAACAGATCGCCTCCAGAGTTGGCATTTTTGTGGGTTCTGTGTACACAACCCTGCATGACGACCTGAAAATGCGAAAAGTGTCATCCAGGTGGGTGCCACGAATGCTGACGGACGACCACATGGCTGCCCGTCTGGCATGTTGCCAAGCAATGTTGACACGCAACGACAGCATGAAAGGGACTTTCTTTTCGTCGGTTGTGACAATGAATGAGACGTGGATGCCATTTTTCAATCCAGAAACAAAGCGCCAGTCAGCTCAATGGAAGCACACAGATTCACCGCCACCAAAAAAAATTCGGGTAACCGCCAGTGCTGAAAAAATGATGGTGTCCATGTTCTGGGACAGCAAGGACGTATTCCTTACCCATTGCGTTCCAAAGTGCACTACGGTAACAGGCGCATCCTACGAAAATGTTTTGAAGAACAAATTCTTTCCTGCACTGCAACAGAAACGTCCGGGAAGGGCTGCGCGTGTGCTGTTTCACCAAGACAACGCACCCGCACATCGAGCTAACGTTACGCAACAGTTTCTTCGTGATAACAACTTTGAAGTGATTCCTCATGCTCCCTACTCACCTGACCTGGCTCCTAATGACTTTTAGCTTTTTCCAACAATGAAAGACACTCTCCGTGGCCACACATTCACCAGCCGTGCTGCTATTGCCTCAGCGATTTTCCAGTGGTCAAAACAGACTCCTAAAGAAGCCTTCGCCGCTGCCATGTAATCATGGCGTCAGCGTTGTGAAAAATGTGTACGTCTGCAGGGCGATTACGTCGAGAAGTAACGCCAGTTTCATCGATTTCGGGTGAGTAGTTAATTAGAAAAAAAATCGGAGGCTTTAGAACTTGAATGCACCTCGTACTAGAGACAGGGGATCCAGTATTAGAATCATAGTTTAAAAGTGTTTTGGAAGACTTGAAATCGAATAAGGCAGAAGGGACAGACAACATTCCGTCAGAACTTCGAAAATCATTGGGGGAAGTAGCAACGAAACGATAACTAATGTTGGTGTGTAGACTGTAGGAGTCTGGCAATATACCAGAGGAATTTCGGGGGAAAAATCATCCACACCATTCCGAAAATTGCAAGAGCCGTCGAGTGCGACAATTACCGAACAGTCAGCTTAACAGCTCATGCGTCCAAGCTGCTCACGAGGATAATACACAGCAGAGTGGAAAAGAAAAGTGAGAATGTGTTAGATGATCGGTTTCGCTTTAAGAATGGTAAAGTCCCCAGAGCTGCAATTCTGTTGTCGCGGTTGACAATGAAAGGAAGATAAAGAAAAACCAAGACAGGTTCATAGAATTTGTTGGCCTGGAAAAAGTGTTCGATAATGTAAAATGGTGATAGATATTCGAAATTGTGAGGTAAAGAGCGGAAAGCTCTGGAGAAAGACGGGTAATAAGCAATACGTAGATGAGCCAAGAAGGAACAAGAAGAGCAGAAGACAAAGAACCAAGTGCTCGGATTAAAAACGGTATAAGATGGGAATTTAATCTTTCTCCTCTACTGTTCAATCTATACGACGAAGAAACAATGACTGTAGTAAAAGAATGCTTCAAGAGTGGAATTAAAACTCAAGGTGAAAGGATACCTATGGTAAGATTAGCTGATGATTTTGCTATGCTCTGTGAAAGTGGAGAATTACAGGATGTGTTGAATAGAATGAAGAGCCCAATGTATACAGAATAAGGATAGCGAGTAAATGGAAGAAAGGCGAAAGAAACGAGAAGTGGCAGAAATGAGAACAACAAGAAACTTAATATAGGTATTGGTGGACACAAAGCAGACGGAGAAATTCTGATACCTAGGTAGCAAATTAACCCATGACGGATGGAGCAAGGAGGACATAAAAAAGCAGAGTAGCGCTGGCAAAAAGTGCATTCTTGGCCAAGAGAAGTCTAGTAGTATCAAAAATGGGCCTTAATTTGATGAAGAAATTTCTGAGGATATAAGTTTGCAGTACAGCGGTGTATGGTAGTGAAACATGGAGTGTAGGAAAACTGGAAGAGAAGAGAATTGAGGAATTTGAGATTTGGCGCTACGGAAGAGTGTTGAAAATGATATGTAGTGATAAGGTGATGTATGAGGAGGTTCTCCAAAGAACCGTCGAGAGAAGGAATATATGCAAAACATTGACAAGAAGGAGGGACAGGATGGTAGTACATCTGTGAAGACACACGGAATAAATTCCATTGTACTAGAGATAGCTGTAGAGTGCAGTACTTGTAGAGAAAAACAGACCTCTGTATTCATTCAGCAAATAATTGACGCCGTTTATCTTGCTACTACCAGCTTGCATCCATATTCTACTTCAGCCATCGTCGGCTATTTTCCTGGTCAAATTGGAAACTTCATCTAAAACTTCTATTGTCTCTTACCGTAATCCAATTCCCTCAACATCGCTTGATTTTATGCGAACACATTCCAAATCTACCAAAGCTATGGACCCTGCCTTCTATGAAAAGTTTTTTAGTCAATTTTACCCCGCGCATTACCACATAACTCCGGAACCTAAACTGGTTGTAAGTCTAATGTCACATCGCTGACTTGTTTGCGGAGTATTACAGTAAAGTGATAAAATATTGAAGTGATTCAGAGGAGAGTGCGTCAAGATTTAATTAAAAATGAGCAGTGACGCCGATAACGTATTTATATATCCTCTCGTTGCGTGTCGTACCGTATAGTACACTAGGCAAGCACTCCATCTTCAGGCCACAAGTGGCCCAACTGGACCATCCGACAGCCGTGCCATCCTCAAGTGAGGTTGCAGATAGGAGGGGTGTGCGGTAAGCACACTGCTCTCCACGTCATTATGATGGTTTTCTTTGACCGGAGCCGCTACTATTCGGTCGAGTAGCCCCTCAATTGGCATCAGGAGGCTGAGTACACCCAGAAAAAATATAACAGCGCATGGCGGCCTAGATGGACACCCATCCAAGTGCCGGCCGCGCTCAACAGCGCTTAACTTCGGTGATCTCGCGAGAAACGGCGTATCCACTACGGCAAGGCTGTTGCCGTAAGGTACACTATTGGCCATTAAAATTGCTACACCAAGAAGAACTGCAGATGATTAATGGGTACTTATTGGAAAAATATGTTATACTAGAACTGACATGTGGTTACATTTTCACGCAGTTTGGATGCAGAGATCCTGAGAAATCAGTAACCAGAACAACCTTCTCTGGCCGTAATAACGGCCTTAACACACCTGGGCATTGAGACAAACGGAGCTTGGATGGCGTGTACAGGTACAGCTGCCCATGATGCTTCAACACGATACCACAGTTCATCAAGAGTAGTGACTGGCGTATTGCGATCAGCCACCATTTACCAGACGTTTCCAGTTGGTGTGGGATCTGGAGGATGTGCTGGCCAGGGAAGCAGTCGAACATTTTCTGTATCCAGAAAGGCCCGTACAGGACCTGTAACATGCGGTCGTGCATTATCCTGCTGAAATTTAAGGTTTCGCAGGGATCGAATGAAGGCTAGAGCCACGGGTCGTAACACACCTGAAATGTAACGTCCACTGTTCAAAGTGCCGTCAATGCGAACAAGAGGTGACCGAGACGTGTAACCAATGGCACCCCATACCATCACGCTGGGTGATACGCCAGTATGGCGATGACGAATACAAGCTTCCAATGTGCGTTCACCGCGATGTCGCCAGACACGGATGCGGCCATCATGATGCTGGAAACAGAACCTCGATTCAACATAAAAAAAATGACATTTTGCAATTCGTGCACCCAGGTTCGTCGTTGAGTACACAATCGCAGGCGCTCCTGTCTGTGATGCAGCGTCAAGGGTAACCACAGCCATGGTCTCCGAGCTGATGGTCCATGCTGCTGAAAACGTCGTCGAACTGTTCGTGCAGATGGTTGTTGTCTTGCAAACGTCCCCATCTGTTGACTCAGGGATCGAGACGTCGCTGCACGATCCGTTACAGGCATGCGGATAAGATGCCTGTCATCTCGACTGCTAGTGATACGAGGCCGTTGGGACCAGCACGGCATTCTGTATTACCCTCCTCAACCCAACGATTCCACATTCTGTTAACAGTCATTGGATCTCGACCAACGCGAGCAGCAACGTCGCGATACGATAAACCGCAATCGCGATACGCTAGAATCTAGCCTTTATCAAATTCGGAAACGTGAAGGTACGCATTTCTCCTCCTTACACGAGGCATACAAACAATGTTTCACCATGCGACGCTGGTCAACTGCTGTTTGTGTATGAGAAATAGGTTGGAAACTTTCCTCATCTCAGGGCGTTGTAGATGTCGCCACCGGCGCCAACTTTGTGTTAATGATGTGAAAAGCTAATCATTTGCATATCACAGCATCTTCTTCTTCTCGGTTAAATTTCGTGTCTGTAGCACGTCATCTTCGTGGTGTAGCAATTTTAATGGCCAGTAGTGTAGCTATCATCCGCACCGTGTTCGGTCTCACAGAATGAACTAATGTCATCAGTAATAATTATTTACCACAATGGAGAGAATTCATGTGCCATTGTCTCGTAGCCAGCGTGAGAGAGTGCGTTCGGTCATCGAGTTTCCGCATCATGAACAATCAGCCGCTTCGCGACGGTTACGCGCACGCTCGTACAAGTGAGAAAAGAGAATTGAATAATTAACTCTATAAACAGTGTTATATCATTACTAGTGTCAACGAGGACTGGTACCAAAAGAAATCAGTGTATACGTGGCGAGCGTAAGAACTTAGTTCGATTATTCGGTTCCCACATCATCAACAATCATCCGCGCTGTGTTCGGTTACGCGTACGCTCGTCAGAGTGATTCTGATGACTTGTAATCATTCATTAATTTGGACAAACACTTATGACTTAGAATGTAAACATCGCAACCTGCGATTTTCTTTTATCGTCGCGGAATATAGTTCTTCATACCAGACGCAGGACAATGTTGTGTTTTAACGTTGAGTGGCTCGCTTAAACTCGCTTGCATATTTAGATTCATAATTTCCAGCAAGCCAGCAGCAGTGTGGAGCAGAACAGTACGACCGCCGCGGTATTATGAGGCACGTGGTGTGGACAGGGCACACGGTCACGTTCCGAAGTGAGAAACCAGTTTAGGGGTCCCCCAACCACATGTACTTTCGGGCATGTTACATGGCGACGTATATTTAGGAGCTGCAATTTCGGATAAGAAGTGCCGTATAATTTATTAGGAGAGTGTGCCATTTGTGTATAAACAGTGACGGTTTGGATTGTTGAGTGACATCACGCGAGCTGTGGGATGTGTACGTCAAAGAACTTGTGACACAGTGTACATACTCGTCTGATCCGTGAAAGTGCAAAGAACTAGTGCTACGAAGTAAACATACGCCACGGTGGTGCGCTTTTGACGACGCTAGCGGCACCTCTGTGCAAAAGGGAACACGTATTTGGCAGCCATTACGAAAGACGAATCTGTTGGCACCTATGGGCAAAAGTGAAAACTTATGGCATCCATTACTGCATACTACGCGAGCGGCGCCTAGGAACGACACTGTAACCTTTACCACGCGTTGCAGGGAAGGCGCAGTGCTGACAGCGGCATGGCACTAAGGAGCAGCTGCGACTGCGTGGCCACCAGACAACGCAAAGTAAGTTGCGCTGAACAACGTTACCTCACGCAACTGAAGCAATGAGAGTAATTAACTGGCAGTGCAGATTGTATTCTATAATTACGTAATTACAAACAGTGACAGTTAAAATTCTTTTGTATGATTAACTTAATGTACGAGACATTATTTACCTTGCCGATCCTACAGCAAAGGAAATGTCACTGTCAGACCATGCTTACTAAGTAGTTTAATTTTTTAACAGCAGTTAATACAATTGCACAACTATATTTACGTTAGCTTATATACATATTTTTTTCTTCTTTACCTGATCTTCTATGTTATGTGTGCTTCTGAGCACGAATTACAGGGTTAAATGCATACGGCGTTGTAGTTTCGAAGTAGTTATTGCCATCCATTCTGTGCTAGGAGTGTTGTTCTGATTTCTTTATTTCTTGCTTGGGTGGTTCAATATGGAAAATAATGAGTTTGGTGCAACTGCAGTAGACAGGGAGGCGAAAGCAGACTCTTTAGGCGAAAGTAATTAGGTGGAGACTCAAACAGAAGCAAGGAGTAGTGAAGTGTCGGATTACGGTTAGGGGACAGTAGTCTATCAACAGAGATGGGAAGTCCTAATGCAGTGTTGTCACCAATGATGGAGACTCCTAGACGGGATGAGTGTAAACTTAGGCCTGACCTGTCCATCGTTGACATGCTCAAAACTTTGTGGCAGGACAACCAGAAATTATTATTGCAAGATAATAAACAATTAAGGGAAGATATTATGCATTAGAAGGAAGATATTAAGCGATCGGTGGGGGATGAAAACAAACAATTAAGGGAAGATATTATGCCTCAGAAGGAAGATATTAAGCGATCGGTACAGCAGATAAACGAACGACTCAGTAAAAAGATCGACGAGACTAATGAGGCCTAAGGAAGCTGGCTGAGTCCAGTCAGCTAAGGCTAGATGAACTTACCATTCAGTTTGAGGAGAACGTTGCAGGTAATACTAAACGTTTTGAAAAAGTAGAATCAGATATCAAACAACTGAAGGAAGAACTTACCAAAAAGGTTGAGGTTTATGACGAGCATTTATAACAACTGCACGAGGAAGTGAAACACTGTAAACGAAGGATATCAGCTGTGGATCTAAACCAGGATGCTTACGCACGGCGAGTAGGAGAGCTGTACAGTGAGGTAGGCAAGACTAAGGAATAGGTTGGTCAGCAGGTGAAGAGTGAAGTGAAATCTCTATTACGTGATGGAAGCATTGACGGAGGTAGCTTAATTGATATACAAAATGATGAGGTCTTCCTTGGCATAGGGAATTTTAAGAACTTCGAAGCAAATGGAAGATGGCATACGAGATATTTCTTAGATCAACTTACGGGCGTGTGACCTGAATTATGGGATGAGCAAAAAAAGGTACGCTTCGTTGCAGCAAGATTGGAAGGTTAAGCTGGTACCCAGGGCATAAGAATAGGACATGCTGAATTTGAAAAAGAATTTTTGCAACTATATTGGTAGCGACAGAAGCAATATGAAGTATGTAACAGTCTATACCAAGGTAGAAGGTTTGAGAGAGGGCGTGACCAGAAATTAAAGAAATTTTTTCAAGATCATTATGAGAGGAACTTGTATTTAGATGAACCGATGACGACAATAGCTATAGTGTCCCAAATCATAAGTAAACTACATACAGGAGTTCAGGATAAGTTGCTGGCAATCCCTAGAGATGACGCAGAGGCAATAAGGTCAGACTTAGGACAATTAGAGACGTTGTATGATTCACGAGGAACAGGAGGAGGAGAAGGTGATGGTAGAGTATCAGGGAACAACGAGGCCAATACAGATACCCATTTAAACCATAACAATAGACACAATGGACCATATTAGAATAACAATGGCACGGGACATGGCGGTAGTTTCCCTGGCCATGGTGGTCACAGAGAACACCGTGGTGGCTACGGATATCGGAACCCAGGGCACGATGTATTACATGGAAAGGTGTGAAGCTCAAATCATAGCCTGAACAGGCAGCATAGGGAAGGAACACCGGAAAACTAGAGGAGGTTTCTGGTACGGCCCGATCAGGAACGGAGGGTGGAGGGCCCATAATTATGTCTGTTTGCAAGCTGGATAATGTGACAGAGATTGTGGAAGACCTATTGCAAGAAGTCGGTGAAGGCCATGAGGAAGCTTTACAGCCTATCATTGAAGCAGAAATCTTTAGTACTCGTATCGATGTTTTAGTCGATTCTGGTAGCCATGTCAATGCAGTATGAAAGGAGCTCCATACGAAGTGGTTAGAACAAGGAAGGAGGATACCCAATTTTCCTGTACATTGGATATGTATCACAGGTGCCATTGCTACAAAGAGCAAGGTTATTAAGGAACAGATCTTACTCACAATGAAGCTTGGTGATGAAGAGTATGATGTGTCGGCACTAGTCATGCCCGGGTTGGCGTTGCCCATAATCTTAGGGGTCGACTGGCTAAGTGAACAAAATTACAAGTGAAGGAGCATGAACCGTTCTTTGCACGACCATATGCGATACCTCAATCGGAACGTGAAGCAGTGGAAGAAGAGCTCCAGAGAAAGTTTCGAATAAGAATAATAGAAATGTCAACTAGCCATTATAACAACCCATCGTCCGTTGTAGAAGAGAGGACTGGCAATGTCAGAGTAGTATTGGATGCACGTCCTGTGAATAAAATTATTATTCCAGAAAGAGACAGACCTGTGAATTTGGAAGAGTTGCTTCAAACGTTTCATTGGGCTAGAGTATTCAATAGTATTGATCTCAGATTGGGGTGCTGGTAGGTCCCTCTACATATGGATTCAAGACCACTGCATTCCTGTATGGAGGAAGAAGCTACCAGTATCGTGTACTAACATTTGGCCTTAATATTTCAATATCTGCTTTTGTTAGAGCATTGGATAAGGTATCGGGTCGGCAGTTGAGTAAGAAGATTACTGTTTGAGTTGATGACATATTGATAACAACTGCATACTGGGAAGAGCATGTTGAAACACTTGAAGAAGTACTCATGGCCTTTGAAAAAAGCAGGAGTGGCAGCGAATTTGGAGAAATGTATTTTGGAAGGAGTGAGGTTACGTTTCCTGGCCACATCGTTAATGCACAGGGGATCAAGGTGGATGAGGACAAACTACAAGTGGTCGAGGATTCGCCAGCACCACACTGTAATAAGCAGCTACGAGGTTTCCTTGATTTATTTGGATCGTATGGGAAGTTTATAAGAGGTCAGTCACTTAGTAACCTACACTTGTGGAATCTGCTGAAGAACAAGGTGTTATGGGATTGGACAGATGAATGCCAAGGTGCCTTCAAGGAAATAAAGGAACATCTGTACTATCCTAAGCTGCTTTCGTACCCAGGCTTGAGCAAGGAATTTCACTTTGCTTGTGACAGCTCAGACTATGGATTAGGAGTGCACTTACACCAGTTGGATGAAGTGGACTCGGATAATGTTAAAACAATCGCATTTGCAAGCAGGGCTCTGACTAAATGGAAACGGCAGTGTACAGTGACAGAGAGAGAGGCACTTGCTGTCCTGTGGGGCTGGTAGAACCACCAAGGTAGTCACAGACCATAAGGCATTGACTTTCCTACTTGATGGCAAATTATACCATAGACGTCTCACCAGATGGGCGCTTCCCTTACAAGAATATCAGTTTAGTGTTGTATACCGACCTGGGAACCAAAACATTATACCTGATGCACTTTCGAGGATGCCATCTGGCTTGGATGATATAAATGTTAGTGGGCCACAGTGGCAGGAATTAAGCATTAATTTGTTCAAGGGCGTTCAATACGAGTCATTTGCTGTCAAATTACTTAAGAATATCCGACGTGAGCAAAATGAAGATCCTGTTTTGAAGAGTGTGAAGGTAAGATATGGGTGAGCTGGAGAAGAGACATTGAGAAAATATTATTTAATTCATTACAACATTCTATACCGCCATGTGGATGAATCGTCGCAGGACTGGAAGTTGTGCATTCCGGAACATGCTGTCAAGAAGCTGGTGTGGTACACGCATTTCAGTAATGCCCACTTTGCCACAACCAAATGTCTAGAAAAACTAAGGAAGGAGTGTATTTTCTTTGGCATGAGCAAAGACATTAGGAAGATATTATGGACTTGTGATGTGTGCCAGAACACCAAGACAACTACTATTAGTCATCAGGGACCTATGCACCCCATAATTCCTGAAGGAATCAAAGACAAAGTGGCCATTGATTTACTTGGTCCACTGCCTGAGATCCGTGGGAATTTCATGTAGCGCATGGTGGTGTTAGAAGTGTGTTCAAAACATGTAAAGTTCTACCCCCTAAGGAAAGCAACTTCTAAGGCAATATCAGCGAGATTGGAAAATGACTATATTACGCAGGTGTGCAAAACAAGCTAAGTACTATCAGCTAATGGCCTACAATTTCTATCAATGGAATGTATGGAGATGTTGCAGAGGACTGGTGTGGAACAAGTTCTGATAGCCAAATACAGACCAGCCTCAAATCCAGCTGAGAGGGTCATGAAAGAGATGAACCACACGTGCAGGACGTACTGTGGTCGGAAACATAGCAAATGGAAATAGTATATAACAGATTTTGAGGGTGTAATCAATAGCGTATCTCATGCCGTGACAGGTTGAGCACCATGTGAAATCCTGTTGAACTAACGTCCTGAAAGTATATTCTCCAACATCTTGAAGGATTCTCCAGCTGTTGATCAATGGTGGGACAGGATAATGGAATTGGCTATGGAACATTTACCTGATGAGACTCAACAGCGGAAAGAAAGACATGATAAGGTCATGCGACCGATTAAGTATGAAGTCAGTGACCTTGTGTTAGTCAAAACCCACATACTTTCTAGCAAGCTGAAAGAAGAAATTAAGAAGTTCGATCATGAATACCATTTCGTGTTATTGATATAAAATGTCCTAATACTGTTGAACTGGTTAATGTCAGGTAGACAGGAGGGAAAACACCACGTGGAGAACATTAACCCATACCATGTGAGCAAGATTAATGACTGATTGTTATATATGACGTGTGGGGACTGTACATATATTGGCTACTTTGTTCTTAAGTTTCTGATTATCATGACGTTTTATGAGGACACTCTAACCGAATGAGATTAACTAGGATGTATTCCCATCACATTCAATATCATTTTCTTTCACTTTCCATTATATGTATTACATTTCTTCTTGCCCATACAGTGATTTGGTTTGAGTGATTACTAGTGTCTAGTGTGTATAGGTTGGGCTATCGGAAAGTGTTTCATTTAAAATATCTTACTACTGCTGCTTAATGATTGCTATTATTTTTTGTACCATTCACTTAGTAACTAAATTTAACTTTGTGGAGATCCATACTTTTTTTCTTATTAGCCTATGTTTTTTAACTACTTTGTCATGTAGAACATTGTAATGTTTACTGTTGTAGTAACAGACTGTGAGTAAAGGAATTGCTCGGACAACACTGAGAGTGTCATTAACCTGTTTCATGTACGCCAATGGACAGATTACCGCGAGGCGAGAGCGGCAAGCTGACTACTATTCTGCACATCTGCTCGTCGGCGCAGCATCGACGCTACAGTCACTCCCCACCTCTTTGAATGCAAAGAACGCTCCCTTGTAATGCAGTGTTGTGAGTAGTGAAATAATTTCTTTTTCCTGGATTTTTGACGGCCTAGTGATGGTGGAGGTTCTCTAGTTTTATGCTCAATAGTGTCCAGTGATATTGTCTACTCGGAGTAGCAGTGAATGCTTGTGATTTTCTACTATTTTTTTATCCCTTTCTTCCAGGCACTTGCTTATCATATCCAACCTGTTCTATTTGTAATTGTAAACTTTTCTATTTTAGGGACAATATTTTTGTGTCTTATTGTATTACCTCTGTGTTTATCCACTCTATTGTAATTGTGTTTTGCTATACAGGTTCCACAGTAGGTAGGGTTCTTTCACTATGTACAGTTTTGGGCATTTTAGCAATTGTTCTTTATGTTTCCATGATTGTAACTCACGTCTGGTCCACAATGTGGCAATGGGTCTATACCCGTGGAATGGGGCTTTATGCCCACCACCCCTCCCTGACACCATCTCTTTAACCCCCTGCAGTAGGGAATTATCTAGATTTCGATATTCTCTTCGACAATTTGAAAACTTTTTCGTGCGGTAATGTAAGCGTATTGTCATATTGCTGGCTTGGTTGCGGAGTATCTTTGCTGGCAGCGCGTTTGCAGAGTC
Organism: Schistocerca cancellata; assembly: GCF_023864275.1. Taxonomy (NCBI): domain Eukaryota; kingdom Metazoa; phylum Arthropoda; class Insecta; order Orthoptera; family Acrididae; genus Schistocerca; species Schistocerca cancellata. Next base: position 121,348,588 of record NC_064634.1, read on the forward strand.
GAGCACGGGACACGGAACTGGTATGTTGTGTAGTGGGCAGCTCTACATGTGGGAGGCACTGTTACTATGGAAGTTGAAGTGTTGCTACAAGTGCTATTACAGTAAAGTGATGAAATATGGGAGTGATTCAGAGGAAATTGCGTCAAGATGTAATTAAAAATGAGCAGTGCCGCCGATAATGTATTTGTGTATCCTCTCGTCGCGTGTCGTAACGTACAGTATCAATCATCCGCGCCGCTTTCGGTCTCGCAGATTAAACTAATGTAATCAGTAAAAAATTGTTACCACAAAGGAGTGCAATCATATGCCATTGTCTTGTAGCCAGCGTGAGAAAGTGCGTTCGATCATCGAGTTTCCGCATCATCAACAATCAGCCACCTCGTGACGGTTACGCGCATACTCTTACAAGGGAGAACTGAGATCTGAATAATCAACTCTATAAACAGTATTATATCATTACTAGTGTCAAGGAGGACTGGTACCAGAAGAAATCACTGTATACGTGGAGAGTGTAAGAACTTTCGTTCGATTATTCGGTTGCCGGCCGAGGTGGCCGAGCGGTTCTAGGCGCTACAGACTGGAACCGCGCGACCGCTACTGTCGCAGGTTCGAATCCTGCCTCGGGCATGGATGTGAGTGCTGTCCTTAGGTTAGTTAGGTTTAAGTAGTTCTAAGTTCTAGGGGACTAATGACCTCAGATGTGTAGTCCCATAGTGCTCCGAGCCATTTGAACCATTTGATTATTCGGTTGCCACATCATCAACAATCATCCGCGCCGTGTTCGGTTACGCGTACGCTCGTCAGAGTGATATTGTGGACTTCTAATCATCCATTAATTGGGATAAACACTTATGACTTAGAATGTGTCGCGCATAATTAGCCGAGCGGTTTACGTCGCTGCAGTCACGGACCGTGCGGCTGGTTCCTGCGGAGGTTCGTATCCTCCCTCGGGCATGGGTGTGTGTGTGTTTTTCCTTAGGATAATTTAGGTTAAGTAGTGTGTAAGCTTAGAGACTGATGACCTTAGCAATTAAGTCCCATAAGATTTCACACACATTTGAACATTTTTCAGCTTAGAATGTGAACAGCGCAACCTGCGATTTTCCTTTATCGCCTCAGAATATAGTTGTTCATACGAGACGTAGGACAGTGTTGTGTTTTAACGTTGAGTGGCTCCCCTAAACCCGCTTGCACATTCATAATTTCAGTCAAGCCAGCAGCAGTGTGGAGCAGAACAGTATGACCGCCGCGGGATTTTCTGGTACGTCGTGCGGACAGGGCGCACGGTCACGGTCCGAAGTGAGAAACCAGTTTAAGGGCTCACCCATGTGTACCCCCCGGGCGTGTTACATAGTCTTCTCCTAGGTCAGCTTCTACCAGTTCTTCCGTTTTTCGAATTAACAAGGCTCCCTAAAATAAAGTAATGCACCGCATTTTTTTTTCTCAGTCGAAAGCAATGGTACGAATGTGAAACGTTACGTATGTAATATTTGAATTCTCTGGAGTGAGAGCTCCAAGATTCCGTCACTTATGACAGATAGAATTGCTGCAGGACAGTTTCAAAATGGCGTCTATAGGTGATGTACGTTACAAGCAACGTGCCGCCATTCAATTTCTCACTACAGAGAAAGAAACTGTGGGGAATATTCACAAACGCTTGTGCAAACTGTATGGAGTATCTGCTGTCGACAGAAGTACAGTTGGTCGCTGGGCATTGAGGGTGAGGTCATCAGAAGGCAGTTCGGCGGAGCTCCACGATTTGCAGCGGTCGGGGAGACCATCCGCGGCTGTCACACCTGAAATGCTGTAGCGAGCTGATGTCATTCGCAAGGACAGACACATTACGACTCGAGAAGACATTTTGAGGACGTTGACGAGGTGATTCACACAGTTGTAAGGTGTCAGGCAAATCCAACACCTTCCATGAAAACCCTGACATGATAGCAAATCCGCTAGTATGTCACATAGCTCCAAATAAATCCTGACATTATACTAACCAAAGTAATACGATCAACGAGTGAGGAAATAGAATATCACAGACCAACAGAAGAACGCCTAAATGCATGTCATACCTTCCCACCGTGAAACAGACGCAGTTCCGAGGGGTCAAACGAGAACAGAAGCCGAGAGCAGAGTCGTGTAAGCTAGAAGGCCCTACGATAAGGGACACCCACATCACCCGCCGACCGCCAAGACCACCCCGCAGCCCATGTTAAAAGATAGAGCCCTCCAGAAGAACAGTATAGATCTTACGATAACACTAAAAGGGCCACACCATCTGCAAGTTTTAGCGTCATACTATACGCGTCTCTGTTATGTAGCAAACATTAAAAACATTGCCCCACCACGAAAAGTATAACGTTTCTCATTGGATAGACAGAATTTTTGTAGGCAGAGCTTAAGGTTAACATTGAGACCCTGATTGGTCAGATGAAAACACAGCCAGATACCTTTTTCTTAAACCCACTTCAGTAAATTGTAGCAAAGAGAAGTTAGGAGTTACTACCGAGACGGCGAGGTGTGTGGAGCTGCGCCGCCCCCCACTCCCTGACGCTGCCTAACCACTGACAAGGTAATTAACGCACGTGATGCCGCATAAGAGCGCATAAGGCTTCACTCAAAACTGCAGAAGTCTCATCTGTTACATCCCCTTTTTACGTAATACTAGTGTCGATCGTCAATTAAATCTCATGGTGTCCACATTTGCTACTTGAAGTTAAAATCTGAAACGCGATGATTTTTCTGTTGTATAACTATTGAGAAGCCACATCAGCCACTGTAATTTACGACAAATTATATAAGTAATTAAACATAATTGAGGGTCACTGTAGACCATTTTTGATAGTTTTCTCTTTTATGAAACTTAGTTTAAACCTAGATTATAGATGTGATATGGCATTGGTCATCCTTCGATCCATTGTATAACTTGGAAACCCATTTAGGGAATATTCATTCACATTTTTGTTGAACGTAGTTGGTTTTTATCATCCTGTATTAAAATATTTCCTTTTTTTAATAGTGCAATTTATAAACAATGTTTTATGAGTAGAATAACAATTCCAATGCTAAACGTAACTGCTTTTTCGACGTTAATTTACCAGCTAACTAAAAATAGGAAAGCCTTGAACCGCTTCCACTAAATTTAGTTAGTATTAAGATTCTTTTACAGCGAGTGCAGTGGAGCTGACGCTGAAATCATTAAGTTGGTTCAAATGGCTCTGAGCACTATGGGACTTAACATCCGTGGTCATCAGTCTCCTATAACTTAGAACTACTTAAACCTAACTAACCTAAGGACATCACACACATCCATGCCTGAGGCAGGATTCGAACCGGCGACCACAGCGGTCACGCGGTTCCAGACTGAAGGGCCTAGAACCGCACGGCCACTACGGCCGGCAAATCATTAAGTATTTGATTATATCATCGCTAGTCTCACTGAACTCTTCTGAACTCTGCATGTCATGTGTGGTCTGGCATCTCCTTACCAGCAACAGGTCGCAGGTACAAACTAGTCAATTCCCTAAAAAACACGCTCAGAGCGTCGTTGCGCGAAAGTGGTAGGGAGACACGACTTAGAACAGACAGACACCACGCAGAATGTTACACAGTGAAGCAGTGGCTCCGCCACCATGACAAGGACTGGTACCGTTAGGGCATACACGCCTTTGTTTCGCGCTGGAGGAAGGCCATAGAACGGGATGGAGATTACATGGAAAAATGGGGTGTGTAGAAAAAGCACCATTCTTTCGTGTGTGTAATTCTCATTATGTTCAATACAGAATTGTTAAAGAAAACAATGCGGTATATTACTTTCTGGGCAGCCCTCGTATTTAAAGTGTTATTGTGGTATCGGAAGCCGTGGTTAAACGTTCCGTACGAAAATCATCCCACGGCTTCATTTCTTCTCGTACCGTGTCACGTTGTGCACACCTTGCCCCCTTCGCGTAGTCAGGTGGGAAGGAGGAAGTGCGACGCGGCGCGGATGTGATGAACCAGCGAACGCAGCGCGAACTCATTTTGGATTCAGCGAGCGTCACCCACGCGGTCGCCGTACAGAATTCTCAAAGGCACCTTGGGAATGCGAGCTGTCTGCCTCCGGAAACTTGCTGCTCACACAAAGGCGACATTACTTGCTGCTCTTAACTTCGGGGCAAATTGTTTCCATCACCGCCTCTGTGTATTGCTACAAGCTTGTTCCAAATATTTGCCTCATAATTTTGCTTCGGAAGAACCAGGAGTAAGTTTGCAACGAAGTTAAGTTCAGTACTGTCTCTCATGCGCTGGCAACGAGCTAATGAAGTATATCGCTGGCAACGCATTTCGTTATAATAGCGTGGATATTATTTCCTTCCATTTTCCATTTCTCTCGTCAGCAGCATAAGGGATGTGTAATACATCCTAGGAGCCATGCTTATTATTTTGAGAGAAAATAAAACGTTCTCAGTAAGCAGTGAATACCTGGATATCTCCGAGATGGCAGCTAAAGTGTTTTAACAATTTTCAACTAGGGTAAACGTTGATATCAATGGGCCAGTTAACGTTTGTCTCGAATTAAAGGGAAACCAGTGTTTAAATTGTTATGAAACTGTCATTGTTTTTCAGGTAACCTACACTACAGTTTATAACGGTCATTCCTGAAATACCTTTAACACCACCAGGTAAAATACTGAATTACTTTCCGTAAAGGTCTAATCATGTACATCCGATCTGTCAATGGATCAGTTGAACTCCATGAATACAGTTACATATTTATATTTAATATGTGATCAAAAGTGCCGGCCGGTTTGGCCGTGCGGTTCTAGGCGCTTCAGTCTGGAACCGCGTGACCGCTACGGTCGCAGGTTCGAATCCTGCCTCGGTTCAAATGGCTCTGAGCACTATGGGACTTAACATCTGAGGTCATCAGTCCCCTAGAACTTAGAACTACTTAAACCTAAGTAACCTAAGGACATCACACACATCCATGCCCGAGGCAGGATTCGAACCTGCGACTGTAGCGGTCATTCGGTTCCAGACTGAAGCGCCTAGAACCGCACGGCCACACCGGCCGGCAATCCTGCCTCGGGCATGGATTTGTGTGATGTCCTTAGGTTCCTTAGGTTTAAGTAGTTCTAAGCTCTAGGGGACTGATGACCACAGATGTTAAGTCCCATAGTGCTCACAGCCATTTTTGATCAAAAGTATCTGGCCATCTGGCTGGAAATGAGTTACAAGTAGGTGGCGCCCTCCATCGGTAATGCTGGAATCTAGTATGGTACTGGCCCATCCTTAGCCTTCATGACAGCTTCCACTCTCTCAGGCATACGTTCAGTCAAGTGCTAGTAGGTTTCTTGGGGAATGGCAGCCCGTTCTCCAATGAGTGCTGCACAGAGAATAGGCATGGCACGAAGTCGGCGTTCCAAAACAACAGGTCAGGACTCTGTGCTGGCCAGTCCATTACAGGGATGTTATTGTCGTGTAACCACTCCGCCACAGACCGTGCATTGTGAACAGGTGCTCGATCGTATTGAAAGATGGCATCATCGTACTGCTCTTCAACACTGGTAAGCTAGAAGGTGCTTAACACGTAAATGTTGGCCTGTGCTGTGATAGTGCCACACAAAACGACAAGGGGTGCAAGGCCCCTCCATGAAACATACGACCACACCATAACACCAACGCCTCCGAATTTTGCTATTGGCACTACACACGCTAGCGTATGACGTTCACCGGACACACATTGTGTACCGTGATTCGTTACTACACACAACGATTTTCCACTGTTCAATCATCCAATGTTTACGTTCCTTACACCAAGTGAGGTGTCGTTTGGCGTTTACCTTGGTGTTGTGTGACTTAGACCATGAAATTCAAGTTTTTTCACCTTCCGCCTAACTGTCAAGAAACTTGCATTGGATCCTGATGCATTTTGAAATTCTTGTATGATGATCTGGACAGATGTCTGCCTATTACACATTACGACCTTCAACTTCGGTGGTCTCTGTCAGTCAGTAGACGAGGTAGGCCTGTACGCTTTTGTGGTGTACGTGTCGCTTCACGTTTCCATTTCACTATCACGTCGGAAACAGTGACCATAGGGATGTTTAGGAGTGTGGAAATCTCTCGTACATATGTATGACACAAGTGATACCCAATCACTTGACCAGGTTCGAGGTCCCTGAGTTCCGCGGAGCGCCCCTTTCTGCTCTCTCACGATTTCTAATGGCTACTGAGGTCGCTGATATGGAGTACCTGGCAGTAGGTGGCAGCACAATGCACCTAATATGAAAGACGTATGTTTTTTGGGGTTTCCGGGTACATTTCACCACATAGTACATATATTCGCTAAAACTAAAAGTCTCCCCATACGGTGGGGTTTGAGAGAGAGGAATTAGTGTTTTACAAATGTTGACCCATATATTAATTTTTTCCGCAGATTCGGATAAGTCTTGTTGTTTAGTGGTCATCAGGCCACACAACTTTTAACTGTCAAGCAAGTCATCTGACTAGCTAACTAGTTTTGTCGAATCAAAATTTACGAAGTAAATAGGTATTTTTTATTTATCCGTAACCATTTTCCACGCAAAAATGAGAACATAGATTTTCTTGAATTACAGCGCCAACTACAAAGATTGAATCTAAATAAATGTTAAAGACAAAATGTAAGTAGTTTTTCTGTAGAATCTGATTCTGCAATAAAAAATGGAAGTTCCCATTTGAAATTTTAAAGTTGCTTCCTGCCCCACCCCCAGGGGGCTGGAGTGGCCGGCTGATTTTAGCACCAGCAGATTTCCCCTCGAAATTAATCGAGTTTGGATTCTACACATTTTTTTCTTGTGAAGCTTATTTTTCGAGCTATTCTGGTTTGTCAACTTAAAATTTACACCCTGTGTATACAGAGTGTTCCATTGATAGTGACCAGGCCAAATATCTCACGAAATAAGGATCAAACGAAAAAACTACAAAGAACGAAACTCGTCTAGCTTGAAGGGGGAAACCAGATGGCGCAGTGGTTGGCCCACTGGATGGCACTTCCATTGGTCAAACGGATATCAACTGCGTTTTTTCAAATGGGAACCCCCATTTTTATTAAATATTCGTGTTGAAATATGAATGTTTTAGTTGGACCACTTTCTTCGCTTTGTGATAGATGGCGCTGTAATAGTCATAAACGCATAAGTACGTGGTATCACGTAACATTCCGCCAATGCGGACGGTATTTGCTTCATGATACATTACCCTTGTTAAAATGGACCGTTAACCAATTGCGGAAAAGGTCGACATCGTGTTGATGTATGGCTATTGTGATCAAAATGCCCAATGGGCGTGTGCTATGTATGCTGCTCGGTATCCTGAACGACATTATCCAAGTGACCGGACCGTTCGCCGGTTAGTTACGGTATTTAAGGAAACAGGAAGTGTTCCGCCACATGTGAAACGTCAACCACGACCTGCAACAAATAATGATGCCCAAGTAGGTGTTTTGTATGCTGTCGCGGCTAATCCGCACATCAGTTGCATACAAATTGCGCGAGAGTCGGGATCTCGAAAACGTCCTTGTGGACAATGCTACATCAACATCGATTGCACCCGTACCATATTTCTATGCACCAGGAATTGCATGGCGACGACTTTGAACGTCGTGCACAGCTCTGCCACTGGGCACAAGAGAAATTACGGAACGATGACAGATTTTTCTCACGCATTCTATTTAGCGACGAAGCGTCATTCACCAACGTAAATCGGCATAATATGCACTATAGGGGAACGGAAAATCTACGATAGCTCCGCCAAGTGGAACATCAGCGACCTTGGCGAGTTAATGTATGGTGCGGCATTATGGGAGGAAGGATAACTTGCCCCGTTTTACCAATGGCAATCTAAATGGTACAATGTATGCTGATTTCCTACGTAATGTTATACCGATGTTACTACGAGGTGTTTCACTGCATGAAAGAACTGCGATGTACTTCCAACATGATAGATGTCCGGCACATAGCTCGCGTGCGGTTGAAGTGCTAATGAATAGCATATTGCCGGCCGGAGTGGCCGTGCGGTTCTAGGCGCTACAGTCTGGAATCGAGCGACCGCTACGGCCGCAGGCTCGAATCCTGCCTCGGGCATGGATTTGTCTGATGTCCTTTGGTTAGTTAGGTTTAATTAGTTCTAAGTTCTAGGCGACTCATGACCTGAGAAGTTAAGTCTCATAGTGCTCAGAGCCATTTGAACCATTTTTTGAATAGCATATTTCATGACAGGTGGATTGCTCGTCGAAGCGCCATACCATGGCCCGCACGTTCACCGGTTCTGAAGTCCCCTGATTTCTTTTTGTGGGGATAGTTGAAGGATATTTACTATCGTGATCCACCGAGCCGCGGTGGTCTAGCGGTTCTGCCGCTGCAGTCCGGAACCGCGGGACTGCTACGGTCGCAGGTTCGAATCCTGCCTTGGGCATGGATGTGTGTGATGTCCTTAGGCTAGTAAGGTTTAAGTAGTTCTAAGTTGTAGGGGACTTATGACCTAAGATGTTGAGTCCCATAGTGCTCAGAGCCATTTGATCCACCGACAACGCCTGACAACATGCGTCAGCGCACTGTCAATGCATGTACGAACATTACGCAAGGCGAACTACTCGCTGTTGAGAGGAATGTCGTTACACGTATTTCCAAATGCACTGAGGTTGACGGACATCATTTTGAGCCAGAATGAGATTTTCACTCTGCGGCGGAGTTTGGAAGGTAGGAGACGAGGTACTGGCAAAAAAAAAAAAGCTGCGAGGACGGGTCGTGAGTCGTGCTTGGGTAGCTCAGTTGGTAGAGCACTTGCCCGCGAAAGGCAAAGGTCCCGAGTTCGAGTCTCGGTCCGGCACACAGTTTTAATCTGCCAGGAAGTTTCATCATTTTGAGCATTTATTGCATTAATGTGGTATTTACACGTAGTCACGCTGTAACAGCATGCGTTCTCAGAAATGATAAGTTCACGAAGGTACATGTATCACATTGGAAGAACCGAAATAAAATGTTCAAACGTACCTGCGTTCTGTATTTTAATTTAAAAAGCCTACCTGTTACCAATTGTTCGTCTAAAATTGTGAGCCATATGTTTGTGATTATTACAGCGCCATGTACCACAAAGCGGAAAAGTGGTCCGACTGAAACATTCATATTTCTTTACGTACTACACGAATATGTAATAAGATGTGGGGGTTTTTATTAAAAAAAAAAACGCAGTTGGTATCCGTTTGACCTATGGCAGCGCCATTTAGCGGGCCAACCGTAGCGCCATTTGGTTTTCCGCTTCACGCTAGACAAGTTTCGTTCTTTGTAGTTTTTTCGTTTGACACTTATTTCGTGAGGTATTTGGCCCGGTCACGATCAATGGACCACCCTGTATATATATCCCAAATTTATTAAATGCCTGTTATTCGAGTATACAACGGTTGGGTGGATTTGAATAATTAGGAACCCAAAATATGATTAAGTCCTTTTATTTTCTTAACTACGCAGACGCGAATTAGTAAAGGATGTTTAAGTGAGTCGCCTGGAGCCAACGAGGCGCGAGCGGACCGCTGCTCTCACGCGCACAGTTACTTAGGTCAAAGGAGAGAGCTCACCAAGAAGTGTTTTGCTGTGTTAAAGGTGCATGTTGTTATGGCAACGAAGCTTGTCACGTCTCTCCATGTCAACCTGGGGAGGAGAAGTCTTCACCACGAATGGGTCGTCGGTCGTGCAGCTTACCGAGATAACCGATCGACTCAAGAAGAGCCGCGAAGAACATTCTCAGCCTGCCTCACCTTTGTACGCTTTGTCAGAGGTGTCGGGTGGATGGCGCGTTTCTACAGGATGTCGAGCTGCTCTACGCACGAAGTGGTCCTAGAGTCTGCTGACTCAGACTCACTGACTAACGTACAAGCAGCGGGCATGGCCGAATACAGGGTAATCAAGAGCGCTGTGACCGCCAATATCGCCGAAGCGTCACCATGCGTGAGAGAAGACGACTCTGCAGAGAAGACGACCAACGCTCTCCTAAGAGAACTGCCTCGGTGCTGTGACGAAACAGCTGCCCGGGAAGGGCTGTTGCGTGGTGGGTTCGGTAATGCAGCTGTAAGGTTGGGTATCTAGACCAACAGGAGGAGACCACCGCTATTTGCAGTAGCGATGCAGACATCAGCCGGTGAAAATGACGTCTTCTCCCTGCGGAAGATGCTGGGCTTCCCCGTGACGGTGGAAGCTCTCCCGACCAGTATGGAGCGTCAACCCAAGTGGTGCAAGTGCTAGCGCAAGGGCCCCGTGGCCCAGTCTTCCGCTCCACATTGTGGGGTGTGAAGTGCTCCGGTGACCACGGCAGACGCATCCGGGTCGCGGGCGACAGAGTGGCTTCGCCAGCCTGCACACCGTGTGGCGGGCCATACGTTGCCAGCTGCCGTGGCTGCCCGGCTTTCTCAAGCCACGGGCCGACGCAGGCAGCTGCGCAGAAGACGATGACGACGACGTCGACGGCCGAAGACCAGCCCGGCGTAGCACAGGGACAACACGGTAGCAACAATATCCCTCCCGTGGACAGTGGGGAAGACCAGCCGAAGTCGGGCGGTCGGGAAACAGCTCCCGTCCTTGATAACAAGACCATCGACGACCTTCGTCCCGTCGTAGAGGGAGCCGCCTTCGTACCCGTTCTGACTGCTGAAAAGAAGGAGGCCTCGAGTCAACTTTGCACAATGTGCTCACACAAGACTTTAAACCAGCTGCAGGGGTGCCAAATTCAAATGGTTCAAATGGCTCTGAGCACTATGGGACTTCACTTCTGAGATCATCCGTCCCCGAGAACTTAGAACTACCTAAACCTAACCAACCTAAGGACATCACACACATCCATGCCCGAGGCAGGATTCGAACCTGCGACAGCAGCGATCGCGCGGTTCCAGACTCCAGCCGGCGCAGGGGTGCCAACCCAGGCCACTATTCCTGCACCATTGCAGAATACCGTCGTCAGTAAGCCGTCCGTTGTAAGAGTACCTCATCCGCACCCGCTCCAGCAGTGCCGCAGAAGAAGGGGCCACGAAGTCTGTTATCGCCCCACCGGGAACGACGGCGACGCCGCAGGCCTTAGGAGTGACCCGCACCGAGGAAGACAAGAAGGCAGCACTCAACTTGAAAGCGCGAGAAGCCGGCATGCAGCTCACCGAAGAGACCGCAGCGCAGATCTTCTAGCAGGCAGACCTATTCGAAGATCATATGCAGAAAAACAGCGCCATGCAATAACAGAAGAGGGGGAACGCAAGCGAGGTTCCGCCGGCTAAGGTCAGCCTGATGGTGCGCCAGTGACTACCGCCACGGCGCAATAGAAGGCCTCACGGCGGCGCAGTGCACTCTTGCTATGACGAGCACTGGCTCTTGCACGGCATCCAGAAGCATGATCCCACCAGTAGCCTTGGGTGATCTGTTGCAGGTAGCAATAAATCCGCTACTGCTCTTAGTACCCGTCCAGGCTGCAGCAGCGTTTTCTTTCTCTTGGCGCTCGCCTTCAAACAATTTTCCCTTTGCCATTACACCCACTATTCTTCATTGCTTTTCGTCGACTTCTATTACCTCGATGAGCGTTTGTTAGTGGGTAACCCTGTAACCTCCCACTCACTTATTGACCTTAATGACAGTGAAAAATTAAACTGCGTGTACGTAATGGAAATTTGGGAAAAGCAATGGTCACCGAAGTTAATCTGTCGGTAAAGAGGGAGGAAAGGGTTACATCTAAATGAAAGGAAAAATGCAAATGAAACTGGTAGAAATTAATTTTGAAAAGGGGTAAAGTTAATAAAGAAAGTAAATGTGCGGCCGTTACGTTAACAATTAACTAGCGGTAATTAGATATTTGAGATTTGGGGGAAATTACGGTCGCCAGTCCTAAGGACAATTACTATAGTGACTGAAAAAGAAGGGTTATTACACATATAATTAGCACTAGAAGCGTGGCAACTGAAGGTTGACACGTGCAGTGTGAAAACTGAAAGTTTGTCAGAAGTAATAAATTTCGCTACACTCTGACTTAATTTAGCAAAAGAATTAATAAAACAGGAAAATCGAAAGTTAATTTAGTGACTGAAGTTAATAGTGAGCTTTCTTTCTGAAGCACATCGAAATTCAGTAAAATACGGTTAGTCTTGGACTACCTCAACAATCATTTCAAAAGCTACTTGAATCTACGCAATTTAGAAATAAGGGATTTAGCTTTGAACTTGAATTAAATGATTCTGAACAATTAACAGTAGTAAAATTTAGTACGTACCAAGCTGAGCTGCAGTCACAGGTAAGCTAAAATACGGTAACAAAACTCGCACTCTTATTTTGTCCTTGTGAAATCTAAATATTGTAGCCAGCTATGAATGCCTCAACTGAACATTGAAATTAAAGCAGTGAAATCGAATTATATTCCTTTAATGCTGGCGTTTGAATTTCAACGACACTCGGTTCATTTTGGAAAAGGAAGGGACCCTGCTTGGCAATGCAATTGGGACAATGAGCAACAAAGGATCATGCTAAGTTGCTGTAATTTTGTGATGCAACAATTTTAAAAGTTTGAAAAGCTGAGGTCTGCCATACAGTTCTAAAACTTTACGTGCTTCCAGTCTTCCTCGTTGGTTGATTGAAGGTTTGAAGCCGTCGATCGAGGAGGTGGCGACAGTCACCCATTTTCGGCTGTCGCTGTTGCAGAAGCTGGATGTTGGCGCGCCTTCTTCTCGACACGGTCACCAGACGAAACGGGCTCTTGATGTGCGCCAGCTAATGCTTCCCGTCCGCGACACCATGCCAGAAACTATCATCGCAAGTCGAGCGCAATTACATGCTGCCAAACCGCGAAAGCGCGGCAGCTCGCGGGAGCTTCACACAACACACCTGCTCCACTGCACCACCCCAGCCAGACCCTCTCTGCTCTGCCCGCGCTCCACGAGGCAGAGTTAACACTACCAAAGATCCTACACACTTTGATTCTTCACACGACCTATCGATGTAATCGTTCGATAGCTGTTTTCCCTAGGCAAGACCCAACGTAAAAATACAAATAATATTTACGAAACAAACCAATTATACATCGACATAAATGCGTAAATATATATATACAAATAGTAAAACAATTACAATATGGAAAGACACAGAAATGTCATATATTCAGGTAACAAAAATAAGGAAAACAAATTATTAGTACAATAGATGGAAATAGGAGGATATGCATTTCCGGCGTTACAACCCAACCCAGACGAACGGGCAACATCATGGCTCCACACGTCGTGAACTCCTCGATTTGAAACGAAGGTGACATGGATCTATTGAGAAGGTCACCACGTTGGCGCGGGTTTGGAGAGGCTCCACCGTTTTTCTTTTTGAACGCTGAATAAATGTTAACTAATATTAATATCGACAAACAGTGTTGACTCTGGTGATGAAAAGAACTAAAGTAGACCAATATTGAAGTGCAGTACAGTTCTAAACTGCTATTATTACGAAATTAAGAGAACTTTAGACTACTTTGTAAAATAATTGCCATTGCATATAACAGGGACAAACTACGAGGCAGTTCAAACTCTGTTACATAACACAGGGATTCAATCTACCTGCAGCTAAAACAAAAGTATCTTTTGGTATTCTTCCTAACTTTAGCGCAATTTACATGAACCCACTTCCTTTATGCCGTGCACTCAATCATGTCTTCAACTGATTAATTCTTATATAACGCACAAAACCAACCATTTGTGTCTGTGCTTTCAGCTTGTTTAGTTTCACTTACTATAAGCCACTTTTTCTTCAGGTTAGTGGGACGTTTAGCACTTGTATGGAGAACTTTTCACTATCAAAGCTTTTTCTGTGCTTTTCCTTGACCTGTCCTTCGCTAACGTGGCAGCTTTGAGAGCAGGAGAAATGTCTGTCAAAAGAACAGCTAAATGAGTGGTCCACTAGTAACTTCTTCGATGCCCTTTGCTGTTGTTGCTGGTCTTATTGTAGATTCTAGGCATGATGTTCCTTCTGCACTGTTGTTCCTCCTCTAGATTGTAGCACTGATGACAAAATGGTGGATATCGAAGTAGATGACAGAGGGATAGAAAAACAATTAAAATCGCTCAAAAGAAGAAAGGCCTCTGGACTTGATGGGATACCATTTCGATTTTACACAGAGTACGCGAAGGAACTTGCCCCCCTTCTTGCAATGGTGTACCGTAGGTCTCTAGAAGAGCGTAGCATTCCAAAAGATTGGAAAAGGGCACAGCTCATCCCCGTTTTCAAGCAAGGACGTCGAACAGATGTGCAGAACTATAGACCTATATCTCTGACGTCGATCAGTTGTAGAATTTTGGAAATTGTATTATGTTCGAGTATAATGACTTTTCTGGAGACTAGAAATCTACTCTGTAGCAATCAGCATGGGTTTTGAAAAACACGATCGTGTGAAACCCAACTATCGCTATTCTTCCACGAGACTCAGAGGGCGATACACACGGCTTCCCAGTTATATGCTGTGTTTCTTGACTTCCGCAAGGCGTTTGATACAGTTCCCCACAGTCGTTTAATGAACAAAGTAAGAGCATATGGCCTGTCAGACCAATTGTGTGATTGGATTGAAGAGTTCCTAGATAACAGAACGCAGCACGTCATTCTCAATGGAGAGAAGTCTTCCGAAGTAAGAGTGATTTCAGGTGCGCCGCAGGGGAGTGTCATAGGACCGTTGCTATTCACAATATAAATAAATGACCTTGTGGATAACATAGGAAGTTCACTGAGGCTTTTTGCGGATGATGCTATAGTATCTAGAGAGGTGGTAAAAATGGAAAATTTTAATGAAATTCAGGAGGATCTGCAACGAATTGACGCTTGGTGCAGGGAATGGCAATTGAATCTCAATGTAGACTAGTGTAATGTGCTGCGAATACACTGAAAGAAAGATTCTTTATCGTTTAGCTACAGTATAGCAGGTCATCAACTGGAAGCAGTTAATTCCATAAATTATCTGGGAGTAGGCATTAGGAGTGATTTAAAATGGAATGATCATATAAAGTTGACCGTTGGTAAAGGAGATGCCAGACTGAGATTCATTGGAAAAATCCTAAGGAAATGCAGTCCGAAAACAAAGGAAGTAGGTTACAGTACACTTGTTCGTCTTCTGCTTGAATAATGCTCACCGGTGTGGGATCCGTACCAGATAGGGTTGATAGAAGAGACAGAGAAGATCCAACGGAGAGCAGCGCGCTTACTGACAGGATCATTTAGTAATCGCGAAAGCGTTACGGAGATGATAGATAAACTACAGTGGAAGACTCTGCAAGAGAGACGCTCAGTAGCTCGGTATGGGCTTTTGTTGAAGTTTCGAGAACATACCTTCACAGAGGGGTCCAGCAGTATATTGCTCCCTCCTACGTATATCTCGCGAAGAGCCCATGAGGATAAAATCAGAGAGATTAGAGCCCACACAGAGGCATACCGACAATCTTTCTTTCCACGAATAATACGCAACTGGAATAGAATGGAGAACCGATAGCGGTACTCAGGGTACCCTCCGCCACACACTGTCAAGTTGCTTGCGGTGTATGGATGTAGATGTAGATGTTAAACCTAAGGCCCCTTCCAACACTGTTGGTGGTGGTGGTGTTGTCTCTCTCACTTCTGGTAAACATTCATTGATTGGATCGGAGTGAACTGCGTTATAGGCAGAAAAAGTGATAATCCTTAACGACATCTTTATCTACCACCAAACTACATTACTTGCAGTCTCTGTAGGTGGTGCCTTCTCATACGCTTTTTCCAAAATTGGTGGAATTTGGAATGAGGTCACTACACGTTTTGGACGTGCAAGTACTCGTTTTTCCGTTTCATCTATGTAGCAACTGCTTAAAGTTTTGTAGAAAGACACATCTAAAACCCGAAATCAATGTTCGGTGTACGCGGGAATAGAAAGCATTTTCATCACTTCATTGTCCCGAACTAGATGCAGTACTTCTGCATGTTTTGTATCGGTTGTATGACTATCAAGGAGACGAGAAACCTTATATTCCTGTTCACTACAAAGCGAAGAGTGTCCCAGTGGGGCTCCATCCTTCAGTTCATCTTTACGAGCACTCTTCAAGAGCAGCATCGGCGGTACGTATTATCCAGTGGCACTTAGGCAGCAAACAGCAGCTTCTGTAACACGACGCTTTCTGCTTCTTAGCACTTACTTTCCTTTGATGAATTCTTCTCATCATCAGATGATTGGTACGAAACTCATCGAAACGTTGCGACAAGACGACGTCGCCACTCGGCTAATAATCTGAGAAGAATTCATCATTGGAATGCGCCGACAAAGACTGCAATCGCTTATACTCTCCTTGTGTTTTTCTGTATGGTGGAGAGACCGGTTTCATCGATATTAGACATTTCAGAGGCTTCCATCATGTTCTCATCGACTATCGTCGCGACTATGTAAAAAAACTACGCAGTTCTCTCTTTTTAGGAATCAGTGTCACGAGCCATGGACGTGGCCTCTAGTTGTCTCTACGACAGCTTTTTATATCTCTTCATGAAAACGCAATACCGGTTCTTGTCGGCATCATTTTCTCACTGTTGAATATGTGGAGTATATTGTATCCCTTGGTAACTTCGAATGCTATCATTCGTTGGTCCTTAGGCGCGATGTCAAACATGCTCTAATTATGTGACTTGCTAGTTAGTTACATGTTCCATTGATCAATCTCACGGTAACTGCTATGATGAGGAACGCGTCAAGCGCATAAGAAATGCACACATTAATCACGGTTCTTTTAAGCTTAAAATTTTTATTACCTTCCGCATTCAAAGTAGCACAAAATACAAATGATTTACCTGTAGATTTATTTATTCCTATTCAGGAATTCATGTTCAGTATAGAAGGAGTTGTCGGGGAGATATCATTTCAGTGTACTTTTGAAATTATCTCTGCTAACTGTCAGACATTTTATTCCGTCTGGTACTTATCGAAAAGTTTTACAGCGGCATATTTTACCCCTCTGTGCCAAAGACAGGTTAAGTAGTGGATTGTGTAAATCTTTCTTTCTTCGAAATTACAACCATGAATGTCACCTGTTGTTTATAAACTGGTCCTGGTTGTTGGGCACAAATTTAATTACTGAGTAAATGTGCTGTGGGGCTGTTGTAAGAATTCCGAACCTTTTAAAGAGATGCCCACAAGATGGGCGACTATGAGCCCCGCTCATTATTCTAACCACTTTCTTTTCAGCAGTGAATACCTCTCGCCGAAGTATAGAGTTACCCCAAAATATTATTCCATATGACATCAGAAAGTGAAAGTATACAAGATATGTTAACTCACTAATCTGTACATGCTCAAAATTTACAATTATTGCTGAATCTATTTGCTTTTAGATCAAAATGTGAGTTTTCCACTTAAGCTTCTCATCTACATGTACAAACAAAAACTTAGTATACTCTACCCTGGCTGATGAGTTCTGTTGATGTGTTATATTTATTGATGGAACTGTACTCCTTGCAGCAGAAAATCGGATGTATTGTGTTTGTTCAAAGTTCAGAGCAAGCCCATTCGCAGAAAACCAATTAACAACTTTTCCAAAGATATTATTTCTATCATTTCCCATTGGAGTTTATTTCACTGGTTTAATAATAATGCTTGTATCATCAGCCAACTGTGTTAGTTTAGCTTCTTTTTTTCAGATGAGAAGGGAGGTCATTCACATACGTCAAGAACAGAAGGAGAACCATCATCGAGGCTTGTGGAACATCTAATGTAATTTCACCTGAGCGAGACGAAGTTGCTAACTTCATTAAATCACTTAAGTCATTTAAAGAAACATTTTGCTTCCTGTTCTGTAGATACGACTTAAAGCACTCATATGCTTTTCCATTTATACCATAGAATTGTAATATCTGTAACATTACATCATGTTTCACACAATCAAATGCTATGGATAAGTCACATAAAATTCCTATTGGTGCCATTTTACTATTTAGAGACTCTGTTATGTGGGCAGTGAAATTGTATGTTTCTGTCTCAGTGGAATAGCATTTTTGAAATCCAAGTGCGATTTACTAAGTGTACCGTTACTGTTGGGATGGTTAACCACTCTTGAGTACATTACTTTCTCGACGATTTTTGAAAAGGCTGTAGCAAGTGACACTGGCCAGTAATTACTGACATCTGAGGTGTCCCCTATTTTGTAGAGAGATTTGACACTGGTGTATTCTAACCATTAGGCGAAAATATCTTGAGTTAGTTATGCATTACATATATGGCTCAGAACATCAGCTGAAACTGCTCCACATTGTTTTAGTATCTTGTTAGAGGTCATCTACTCCAACGGAACATTTATTTTTCAACGATTTAATGAGTTTCCTTATTTCACAAGAGGTTGTTAGATGGAAGTTAATCTGACTAAAATTTCTCAAAACTGACTCTTCCATGTACTGCTTGGCTTTCTCTTTTGAACTATTCTCACCAAATTTTTCACCTTCACTTGCTAAGTGGTTGTTAAATACATTACTTACTTGTGTACTGTTTGTGAAGATGGTTTCATTCTCTTTAATAGTAACACTACCCACCATTGTAGTTACGACGGATCAGCCGATCGATCCAGGACTTCCACCAGCTAGCACAGGCCAAGGGATATTACACCATTTTGGATCTGATTACTCACTTTGACACTGACCTTTACGGTTAGACACTTGAGACATTCTATGATGTGGGACACACATACGTATCTGAATCTTGGCCGTAATTTGGCAGTCCCGTACTTTTCCTGTCTCCCTTCTGACAACATTCCATACTGATTTGATTTTATTGCTCAAGTTGTTAAATTCACCTCTGACATAGATATTTCTTGATTTTCTGACAACTTTTGTCAGTATGTTACTATACTTTTATGGTGTATACTTATTTATGGGTCATTACTAATTCTTGCTGTCATTTACAGTTTTATTTTTCTTTCTGAAGACACTTTTACCTGAAGTAATGCAAGTTTTCCTTTAAAACTGTTTGATGGTAGATTTAGTAATTTTTTGGGCAATAGTGTTCAAAAAGGATTATATATTTATTAAGAAATGTGTTGCATTTATCATTAGCATTTGGCTACCACTTGCTCCACTTCAAAAACAAGCCACTAACGCTTCCGATTACTTTTTGATCCTCTACAGTAAACCAGTTTCTTCCATCCAGACGACGTTTGAGTGTTGCTTTGAGATAGCAGTACAGCTTTGTAGTAGTGTTCAATTCACTATTTCGCGAAGCATCACATGCTGCATGCATATTCTCATCCTCTGATTTTCCATATTCAACACTTTATCGCATTTTCAGGACTGCAGAGGAATAGTTTAAATATGTATTAAATGATAATAAAACAAAGGTTACTTATAAAACGAGTTTCAAAGCATTTAAAATTTTATTGGGCTTCTACTTGGTAAACTTTAAAACAATTTGAACTTAAGTATGCAAATGCTAAATGCAAAATAAATTTTGTTTTCGTTCCACTGTGTTTAAAGAGAGCGCCTAATAGCAGTATTGTAATGCTAAATATAATAACCACTGTTTTTAAATAAACATACTAGAATAGTTTAATACCATTGTTAAATATTTAATTCGTATTATTGTTTACAATATGCAATATTTGTTCTTTCAATAATATTTGAGTTCCTATCAGATGACCAGAAATGGTCTCTTGTACGAATTTATTGTCAGTAAAATAAAGAAATAGTAATACTGTTTGTACATATGATATCCTTAAGTAATTTTATCGTGTTTTCATGAATGAGCCACTGATCCATTCGTAGGAGCTAGAGGTGGTTCAATGGTGGCATTATCGTAACGTCTGCTGGGCACACCATGGACGCGAAGTTGCAGCAAATAATGACAAATCCATGAAAAGTAAGTAAGATTCACTTAGCAATGGTGTACACGAGGTACACCTGGAATAATGATTGTTATTACCACATACAACCCAATTTGAACCCGACGCTACATCAAGTGATACAATTTTCTTCATGCACGTAGATCACGTCTTCGCTGTAGCCCTCAACTTTTAAACTAAGGTGATGGCATGCCCCCCAACTTGTAAGTCAGTTCTGCTTAGGTACATGGTAGTAGCTATCGAGCAAACAAAAATATAGTGAGGTCCATCTGTTGAACCAGTCCAATCATGGCAACCTTACACTACATATTTGTATGAACTGGGATTCTCGACGATGACTGAAACTAAAACATCAAAGAAAGAGTCTAATATCCATCGATTAAGAAATTAGACTTGCTTTTTTAAAGATTCAGGCACGGATCAGCTGTCTGTGTGCAGCTAGGTAGGTTCAAGTATCAAATTGAAAGTATGAGTAGAATTATTTTCTTTAAAATCCGTAATCTGAAGGTCTATTTCCTACAGTGAATTATAGTTAATTAGCTGTTTATAAATGGATTAGTCAGTTAATGTTTTGTAATAATAAAAATTATTGATTACATAACGACGTGATGATTCCTAATTGTATTACGATTGACTCTGTTTTAAGGGGACAGACTTTAGGGTGTGCCGTGCTCAGTCTATGCACGACAGAAGGTGCCGTGAGTAATAGAAGGTTGCGGAACCTGTTTTAGAAGACGTCCTTTAAGAAATAACGAAACGAACTGTGTGATTGCACGTTAGTTCCAAGAGGCGGACCTTCACGCTCCTGTCTTCACAACTGAGCTGAAACGATAGTTACCATCAGATTGAAATTACTTCTGCTCCTCCATCATGAAACTGCTTTATCTAAGCTATTTCCGCCGCCGAACCCGACTCGGTAATGTGTGCATCATTATACTGAAGAACTAAATAGCATCACACCTTCAAAAACAGCTAATGATATACCTTCTAAAACCAAAATAATGTCTGGTTTTATGCCTTACAGACCCCTTACCCCATTAGAGTTAAGTAGTCTTCATTCCCACTTGAGTTTAATCATTTTCTAAAGCCCGTAGCTAGTGCTGCCCATCAGACTTTATCTCGATCAGAAGTTTCTATGTCCTGCTGTTTTATTTTTGACACTCTCAGATATATTTTGTAGCTTCTGACATTACTATTGCTGTATTTACTGCAAGTAGTAATGGTATCATCGTTGGCACTACTACTATGAGCTCTACGTCAGTACTGTTATTTCACATGGGAAAACAAACAGTCACATCTTCTTTCAAAGAACTTTTAATTCAATTACTACTATTTCACTGCTATGTATGATAAAAATTATCATTCTTTAATTATATAAATTCATCTGTGAAATAACATATAATGATTATAGTAAATTTATACGTATGTAAAATGACCGTGGACCTCACATCTAAATACTGAATTCTTTGAAAGGTCTATCGCTTCCAGAAAAAAGCCAATAAAATTATAAAAACTAACTTTAATTATGCGAGCACACACGAAGAAAACATCCTCTACTGATGCCTATAAGAGCCGCGCCATTATGTTATTCTATATTTTACTATAGTGTAGCAGCTTTTACGTGACCTGTGTCCCAGTCAAAAAAAATGGCTCTGAGCACTATGGGACTTAACAGCTGAGGTCATCAGTCCCCTAGAACTTAGAACTACTTAAAACTAAATAACGTAAGGACATCACACACATCCATGCCCGAGGCAGGATTCGAAACTGCGACCGTAGCGGTCACGCGGTTCCAGACTGAAGCGCCTAGAACCGCTCGGCCACCCCGGTCGGCTGTCCCAGTCATATTTTATGAATTAGTCAATGAAGTACAATATGAAATGTGTGGTTATCATGAGCAATAAAGAGGACGGAAATTATGTTTGTGTTTATCTCCATTCCAATTTTCCGTGCAGGTTCCGGAACTCTGGGAACCGAGTTGATGCAAAATTTTTTTAAAAAGTGTGTAGTAAGTTCGACAGCCGGAAAACGAGAGGAACGACAGCAGGTACCAAGCTCCGACCGTGAAGCACCGAGGAAGAAGTATCATGGTGTGCGGTTGTTTCTCACGCAGAGGCACAGGTCCTTTCGTTGAAAATAATTGGGTAATAGATAGTCTGAAATCTAGTGAAATGTTAAAATATCATATAGTACCTCACGGAGGGCGAAATAAGTCTCGTAGTTGACAGTTCCAGCAGGACAATGATCCGAAGCACAGTCCTGGCCGTGTGAAGAAGTTCCTAAGCAGTACAAAGCAAGGTATTGCAATGGCGAAGCGCTATAGAACATCTTTGAGGGGAACTTGATAGATGTGTTCGCCAACAAAACTGCACCAAGAAGGGGGCTTCCTAAAAAGAATTGTGTGGGCTATGGAAGAATTTTCGTCAGGTGCGCCTGGCAAAACCCGTGGATTCAGTGCCATCCAGGTTTGCTGCATTAATACTCACAAAGGCCTATGGAACCAAGAACTAAGCCAAGAACGTCATGGGTCACGTCTTCAGTTTTGTTTTTCTTCTGTTTAATTTGCACTAAATACTTTCGAGTCAGTGTAATTTGTTCGTTTGTATTTTTTTAAATGATTACAATTGTATAATATGTGTAAGAAAATAAAGTACACATTATAAAGATTGGGCACTTAACCCTAGGACGCCCAAGCCTTTTTTTCTAAATTGGATGCCTAAGGGGGAGGGGGGGGGGTTCGGCGAGCCCACAGGTATTAAATAAGTTTACTGACGAAAAATTACAACTTCCAAAATGGTTTATGTATTTTAACTAAGGCATTGGTTTATAAATGTTGTTAATTGTTGTAAATATTGGATTTAGTGAATAAAAAATTGACATATTACAATACAAAATACAGATGTGTTCATATACAATAGACTACTCTGAGCTCTCAACTTCAAGGCAAGAGACACACTTCACAATTTTTTCTGAATGTGTGTTACACACATGTTTATGACACTGTCCACAATACTGTCTTGGATTACTTCGCTTGTTGTACTTCTGCTGTTTTGTTTTAGCTTTTCTTACACAAATATGGCACCGACCTTTCCCTGCAGGAGGCTGACGTGCTTCTGTTGTCACTTCTTTGATTTTCTTTTGCAGAATAGTCTCCGTTGATTGAACAATTTGGTTAGATAACCCTCTTGCATTGGCACTTCTTTCTTCTACCTGCAATTTCACTAGTTCCATCCCAGCATGCAGAAGATAAAGTTTCTGTTTGTTGTGTTCCTTTTCATTCCATCTTGGATGTTGCTGGATGTATATGGTGGTTGCATTGATACCACAAATGTCAATGAGAGAGTAAAATACAGATAGAGGCCATCTCTTTGTTCCCCTCTTGCAGGTGTACATACGCGCCACTTGATCAATGGTATTAATTCCACCTTTAGTGGAATTATAATATGCATTTATTTCGGTTTTATTCTTCTCTCCTCCAACACTGCTTTTATCTTGATGCATTGTTGACAACATCAGAAATTTTTTACTTGGTTTCGTTTTTGCTGTGTAGGACACCAAAGTTACTGAAGGCCTACGTGTTGGGAACTACACTAACTCACTGCAAGTTTACAAGATAAATAACAGCTGACTGACATCAACAATCACTTCCTCTGAAAGTAAACCGATTGTCGTGAATATCAAGAATACCAACCAACAAGAAACTAACTTGCATTGTTGTAGAGATGAGAAATACGAAATCCTACTAAGGGAAATTTTCTATAGCATGGAAGCCTAAGGAGGGGGGGGGGGGGCGTATTGTTGGACCCCTAATAAGTTTATTTATTTTTTTCTTTATAAGCAGGAATTTTCTATGAAATATATTGACACAAACTTTTCATAAAATAGCCAACAAACAATAACTCAAAGGGAATAAGTAGTACGAAAGTTACTTGGGCAAAAGCAGGGGACATAAAAAAAAAAATTGTGGGTTCAACGACCCCCCCCCCCCCCCCCCCCGCCATAGGCGTCGTAGGGTTAAGTTCTTTCATTTAAATTTTCTCCTCAAGAACTAGTTTTCGGAATTTGTTATCACAACAAAGTAGTTTTGAGGGATACTGCATGTTATAAAAGGTCAGGAAATGCGCTGTTTTGTGACGACTGCGAAGTAACGCCAAGAGACATTATCGTACATTGTGGACCTTCCATTCCACTGGCACGCACTGGCATCCGTAACGGGGGCAGAAAAGACGGCGAAGCTGCGAGGTGGAGCAGAGAGCGGCTCCGGCCGGATCCCCACTTTGCGCCTGTCAGATTTGCCGCACGTTTGCGCTGAGCTTGCGGCGAGCAGCGGCCGCGCCGGCCTCGGAACTTTGAAAAGAAGAGGAAGAGAGCCCGCGGAGATTAAGTTCTGAACAAAGGAAACTGGCGGAACAAGTTTCGCGGGAACAGTTGGCGAGGTAATGTCCGAAGGGAGGAGAAATCTGGAAATATGCGCACCCAGTGAGTAATGGGCGCACTTTTGGCGTAATTTGCATTCTTCCTTAATTTGCGTGTCGCAGCTCTGAGGAGTCGCGGAGATAAATGGAGCAACGCTATCAGGGAAGCCATTTCGCCTCCCTGGCGCTCCTGCGTTGTTCTCATTCTACGAATTTGAGAGTGAGGTATAGCTCGCGCATTGATTGCGCCATCCATCCCGGAGAATAGCCTCCTTAAATCAGAGGGCCATCACGTTGTTTCCAGCGTCTGCAGTCTGTAATCCCTAATGATAGCCTGATGTCCGACTGGGAACGTACTTGACGACCACTGTTGGAATAAGGCGTCGACATCATACTTTCCTCACGGAAATTGTAATGATTCAGTCGGCGAGTGCATTGATACTCCGCCCGCCACCAAACGAATGAAGAAAGACAAAGCCGCACTTCATGCACTTCTAAATTAGGGAAGCGCGTATAAGAGTACTGACAGGAATACACTTATCGGAATTCTGAAGTCATCAGTCATAAAACCCAGGGAGCTTTCAACTTATTCAGGTTGTAACCGTCGAATGAAATCTGAGGGAGAAGCAAGTGAAAAAGAAGCAAGACAGGGTAGTATAGTATTTCTCATATTATTCCACTGGCAGCAAAGAAAATTAAGGAAAGTTGGAGAGCCGGCCGGGGTGGCCGAGAGGTTCTAGGCGCTACAGTCAGAAACTGCGCGACCGCTACGGTCGCAGGTTCGAATCCTGCCTCGGGAATGGATGTGTGTGATGTCCTTAGGTTAGTAAGGTTTCAGTAGTTTTAAGTTCTAGGGGACTGATGACCTGAGAAGTTAAGTCCCGTAGTACTCAGAGCCATAGAGTCAAACAGAGCTTGAATGGCGTGTACAGGTACAGCTGCCCATGCAGCTTCAACACGATACCACAGTTTATCAAGAGTAGTGACTGGCGTGTTGTTACGAGCCAGTTACTCGGCCGCCATTAACCAGACGCTTTCAGTTGGATAGAGATCTGGAGAACATGCTGGCCAGGGCAGCAGTCGAACATTTTCTGTATCAAGATACGCCCGTACAGAACCTGCAACATGCGGTCGTGCATTATCCTGCTGAAATGTAGGGTTTCGCAGGGATCTAATGAAGGGTAGAGCCACGAGTCGTAACACATCTGAAATGTAACGTCCACTGTTCAAAGTGCGCGTCGATGCGAACAAGAGGTGACCGAGACGTGTAAATAGTGGCACCCCATACCATCACACCGGGTGATAAGCCAGTATGGCGATGACGTATACACGTTTCTAATGTGCGTTCACCACGATGTCGTAAAAACACGGATGCGACCATCATTATGCTGGAAACAGGACCTGGATTCATCCGAAAAAACTACTTTTGCCATTCGTGCACCCAGGTTCGTCGCTGAGTACACCATTGCAGGCGCTCCTGTCTGTGATGCAGCGTCAAGGTAACCGCAGCCATGGTCTCCGAGCTGAAACTCCATGCTGCTGCAAACGTCGTCGAACTGTTCGTGCTGATGGTTGTTGTTTTGCAAACGTCCCCATCTGCTGACTCAGGGATCGAGACGTGGCTGCACGATCCGTTACAGCCATGCGTATAACATGCCTGTCATCTCGACTGCTATTGATACGAGGCCGTTGGGATCCAGCACGGCGTTCCGTATTACCCTCCTGAAACCACCGATTCCACATTCTGCTAACAGTCATTGGATCTCGACCAACGCGAGCAGCAATGTCGCTTTACGATAAACCGCAATCGCGATACGCTACAATCCGACCTTTATCAAAGTCGGAAACGTGATGGTACGCATTTCTCCTCCTTACGCGAGGCATCACAACGGTTTTACCAGGCAACGTCGGTCAACTGCTGTTTGTGCATGAGAAATCAGTTGGAAACTTTCCTCGTGCCAGCACGTTGTATTGGTCGCCACCGGCGCCAACCTTGTGTGAATTCTCTGAAAAGCTAATCGTTTGCATATCACAGCATCTTCTTAATGTTGGTAAAATTTCGCGTCTGTAGCGCGTCATCTTCGTGGTGTAGCAATTTTAATGGCCAGTAGTGTATTTAGTATATTCAACGTTGTTTGTTGGATCGTCACACATAACACACCCAAACGACCTGCCATAAAAATTTGCATATTACAAGGAAGTAAATA
The DNA here is from genome assembly GCF_023864275.1 of Schistocerca cancellata. Classification (NCBI taxonomy): domain Eukaryota; kingdom Metazoa; phylum Arthropoda; class Insecta; order Orthoptera; family Acrididae; genus Schistocerca; species Schistocerca cancellata. The sequence goes on from NC_064634.1 coordinate 121,375,062, forward strand.
AACGCTGAGGGGTAACTTTGTTCCACCACGCATGTTATCCATACAGCAGACATATTTTATTCAGCTAAGGATGCTTATGAAGCCAGTCTTCGGAAATGCCAATACTACAGAAACAACAATGACAACAACAACATCCTAAAGTTAATCGTGCGAGGGTTGCTTTGCCTTTTGCGTAAGGAAAATCGGATGTAAAGTACACTATTATACAACTGTTACCCATTTTATCAACACCAAGAAAGTTAAATTCTCTACCTCATTCTAACATGCACCCTTTGAATTCCCATTACTTCACACTTAACAGTTTTGCATAAGACAATAGTAAGATATCTCTCTTAACCCCCTACACAAGAAAGAGTCAGTAACGAACTGGCATTGCTGCCTTTAGATCACGGGGTCCTGGGTTCGATTCCCGGCCGGTTTGGGGATTTTCTCTGCCCGGGAATAAGTGTTTGTGTTGTGCTGCGTAAAAAATTGGAGTGTGAAAAACTGGAGTGTGCGCTGATGACCGCACAGTTGAGCGCCCCACAAACCGAACATCATCATGATCAGTAACGAACTGCACCCACCCGTTAAACATTATTCTCGTGTTGTTATTGTGGTCTTCAGTCCTGAGACTGGTTTGATGCAGCTCTCCATGCTACCCTATCCTGTGCAAGTTTCTTCATCTCCCAGTACCTACTGCAACCTACATCCTTCTGAACTTGCTTAGTGTATTCATCTCTTGGTCTCCCTCTCCGATTTTTACCCTCCACGCTGCCCTCCAATTCTAAATTTGTGATCCCTTGATGCCTCAGAACATGTCCTACCAACCGGTCTCTTCTTCTCGTCAAGTTGTGCCACAGACTCCGCTTCTCCCCAATCCTATTCAATACCTCCTCATTAGTTATGTGGTCTACCCATCTAATCTTCAGCATTCTTCTGTAGCACCACATTTCGAAAGCTTCTATTCTCTTCCTGTCCAAACTATTTATCGTCCATGTTTCACTTCCATACATGGCTACACTCCATACAAATACTTTCGGAAACGACTTCCTGACACTTAAATCTATACTCGATGTTAACAAATTTCTCTTCTTCAGAAACGCTTTCCTTGCCATTGCCAGTCTACATTTTATATCTTCTCTACTTCGACCATCATCAGTTATTTTGCTCCCCATATAGTAAAACTTCTTTACTACTTTAAGTGTCTCATTTCCTAATCTAAAACCCTCAGCATCACCTGACTTAATTCGACTACATTCCATTATCCTCGTTTTGCTTTTGTTTATGTTCATCTTATATCCTCCTTTCAAGACACTGTCCATTCCGTTCAACTGCTCTTCCGAGTCCTTTGCTGTCTCTGACAGTATTACAATGTCATCGGCGAACCTCAAAGTTTTTTATTTCTTCTCCATGGATTTTAATACCTACTCCGAATTTATCTTTTGTTTCCTTTACTGCTTGCTCAATATACAGATTGAATAACATTAGGGAGAGGCTACAGCCCTGTCTCACTCCCTTCCCAACTACTGCTTCCCTTTCATGCCCCTCGACTCTTATAACTGCCATCTGGTTTCTGTACAAATTGTAAATAGTCTTTCGCTCCCTATATTTTACCCCTGCCACCTTTAGAATTTGAAAGAGAGTGTTCCAGTCAACGTTGTCAAAAGCTTTCTCTAAGTCTACAAATTCTAGAAACGTAGGTTTGCCTTTCCTTAATCTTTCTTCTAAGATAAGTCGTAAGGTCAGTATTGCCTCACGTGTTCCAATATTTCTACGGAATCCAAACTGATGTCGGCTTCTACTAGTTTTTCCATTCGTCTGTAAGAAATTCGTGTTAGTATTTTGCAGTTGTGACTTATTAAACTGATAGTTCGGTAATTTTCACATCTGTCAACACCTGCTTTCTTTGGGATTGGAATTGTTATATTCTTCTTGAAGTCTGAGGGTACTTCGCCTGTCTCATACATCTTGCTCACCAGATGGTAGAGTTTTGTCAGGACTGGCTCTCCCAAGGCCGTTAGTAGTTCTAGTGGAATGTTGTCTACTCCCGGGGCCTTGTTTCGACTCAGGTCTTTCAGTCCTCTGTCAAACTCTTCACGCAGTATCGTATCTCCCATTTCCTTTTCGTCTACGTTCTCTTCCATTTCTATAATATTGTCCTCAAGTACATCGCCCATGTATAGACCCTCTATATACTCTTTCCAATTAAATTTTCTAACCTACCTGCCCGATTAAGGGATCTGACATTCCACGCTCCGATACGGAGAACGCCAGTTTTCTTTCTCCTGATAACAACGTCCTCTTGAGTAGTCCCCGCCCGGAGATCCGAATGGGGGACTATTTTACCTCCCGAATATTTTACCCAAGAGGACGCCATCATCATTTAACCATACAGTAAAGCTGCATGCCCTCGGGAAAAATTACGGCTGTAGTTTCCCCTTGCTTTCAGCCGTTCGCAGTACCAGCACAGCAAGGCTGTTTTGGTTATTGTTACAAGGCCAGATCAGTCAATCATCCAGATTGTTGCCCCTGCAACTACTGAAAAGGCTGCTGCCCCTGTTCAGGAACCACACGTTTGTCTGGCCCCTCAACAGATACCCCTCCGTTGTGGTTGCACCTACGGTACGGCCATCTGTATCACTGAGGCACGCAAGCCTCCCCACCAACGGCAAGGTCCATGGTTCATTGGGGGGGACATAATTCTCACATACCAGGAAGGCAAAATTTTCCTTTACATTTTGAACCAGGGTTTGAAGTCATACATTCAGTCTCACATGGATCAAGCACGTTTTGTTGATGCAAAATGAGCTCTGAACAGATTCTCAACATACGACAAATAATGTAGAAATAGCGAGAGTTCTTTATCCTTGATTATTGTCTTCATCTGCTTAGTTGACCGTAGGAATGCCTTTGACTGCGTTCTCTGGAAAAAGTTGTGGCAGGGGCTTGCAGAGTTCGGTGTCCCGCCACGCGTGACTATAAGATAACCACCTCGCAGCTGTGAAGACAAGTTCTGGAGCATCTGATTTCTTCCATGTTACAAAAGATGTCAGACTGGGTTGTGTTCTATCCCCCGACTATACAACATCTATGACGAATATTTCATTAGGAATATTCTTGATGGAGGGACTAAAGACATGTTAGTTGATTAGAACTATTAACAAACTGAAGTTTCCTGATGACTCGGTTCTTTCAGCCAGCAGCGAGGATGAGCCAGCTCAGCTATTAGCAAAAGTAAAGGGCATTATTCCATTATGTGGACTGGACCTCAATCCCAGCAAGTCCCAATTCATGGTAATTTATCAAGGAGTACAGGTTCAACTCACAGGTCAATTAAAGGACCTGGAAGTCGTACATTCTTTCATCTATCGTGGTTCAATCATCTGTGGCACAGGAAGCTGTGAACATGAGGCAAGTCGAAGGATCACGCTAGGGTGAATGGCTGTAAAGAATTTAATTAAGATCTGGCAGAACAGAGCAATAACGAACACCATGAAGGTCCGTCTTATTGGAACACTAGTATTTCCATCTCCTTTTATGGTTGCAAAACATGGACCCTTAAACCAACAAAAAAGTAACGCATCGATGAATTTGAGCCTTGGTGCTGGCGCAGGTTGCTGCGCATAAAATGCGTCCATTATTAAGCAAATAATCATCTCCAGGCGCCTTTCTTCTCCTGTCAACGAAACAATTCTTGAGTTCTTTGGCCGTATCGTGAGAAAAGACGGCGAAAGCGGAGACAATAATCATGGATGATAAGATCTAGGGCAAGAGACAGAGAGGGAGAGAAGCGAGCAAGTGGATGGATCGGATCAGGGGTATCTGTAAGACTACAGATCTTCGCTTCAGATGGCTCTAAGAGAAGCCAGTAACCGTGCGAGACGGAGAAGCTTGTTTGACGTGGACACAATGCTCAGCAATGAGCAGAACGACTCATGATAAGGACAAAATTGTAATACGATAGTTTAATAAACAGTCTCATACTATTTCTATAAATTTGTTGTTACGTTGCTAAAGTTCATATCTGAGGATGTGGATGAGGAACCTCTCCCAGGCGAGGTGACGTGAATTACTCATCGCAGTTCGAATTATCACTTACTAATTAATGAAAAATAAAACACTGATCAGGCATAAAATACTCTAGTTGTTACTGTGCACGAAGGTTCATCGACTACAATGGTGACAATTTAGAGGGAAAATAAGCTGAAGATAATGAACTGAAGGTTGGGTTGGGGAAGGCGTTTGACTTCGGTAGTTCGTGTAGAACTGTAGACCCTAGAGGTGCGGTGTTGCAATGGCCACCATTAGCGCCTAACAAGCAAGAAGACCTGCGTTCGAGTCCCAGCGGTAGTACGAACTTTAATTCATTTCTTCAGCTTCCATCATGATCGTAAATTGAATACGAATTGTATTTGGTCTTTTTGCGTTGATAGCTTCCATGTTGTTCACTTCTAGCTAGAAATATGAGTTCTGCTTTTAACTGCAACGTCTTAGAACTTACCATGGAACTTAGTGTTCCTCCGTTTTGCAACACAGACAAGCAGTGAAAATCATCAGAGGACCTGCTCTGGCTTCGCTGCTCCAAAACCAGATCTTCCTACTGGTAAGACTTACACTTACAAGCTCTACCGGCTAATACCCAGCGCACTACTGCTCGGTGGCCAACGCTGTACCGAATATGCTGAGCTGGCACGTACTCACTTCCAGCTGCCACCTTCTCTGCGGGTACTTAAAGCAAAATGACTTCTCCCTCTTCCAACTGCTTTCTTTACGTGACATTACATTGCTCCTACGACCTACAAAAAATCCTATGCAATGACCAATGAATGTATATTTATTGTTGCAAAAATCCATCGTAAGACATTTCCAACAACTAAAACAAAAATTTACAGTTATTTGATTTGTATCAGACCAAAAATTAATGAAAATATTCCTGTACGTGTATAAGCAACACGTGACACACGTGATGGTGCTATAACTAGAATGTCAATTGTCCCGTTACTCTTCCCTGCGTCACACTAGATACTTCTTTCGTGCCTGTAGATGAATCTGAATCAATGATAACGTGCCGTTTTCTATCTGTCAGTTAACTGTCGATCCAGTCGTAAATCTAAATAGACATATATGTACAACTTATTTCCATCAGTAATGACAAATAGTGTACATGTCTAATCCATCTGACTATCTCTATCTATGGCACTGTGGATACTGCGTATGCCGACGGCGAATTGAATTTTCACATGACAGATGTTTTGGGAGCTGATATTGTTTTCCACGGAGATGGCCATTTTGTTCCACTAAGTCATTATGTTTCAACTCTAAACGTATTATTAACTCAAACTAACTTAGATCTACTTTCTAGGTTGCTACATCCCGTCGCCGTAAGCTTGTGACGTGTCAGGAGTAAGTCTGTGTCACGTGTGTGATACATAGGTGCGTTACGAAGGTCGGAGTAAACGGGATGGGTCCCTAGACACGTGAGCGGCTCGAAGACATTTTAAGTAAAAGAATCCACTACGTTTGTCAAATGGTTCAAATATCTCTGAGCACTATGGGACTTAACATCTGCGGTCATCAGTCCCCTAGACCTCAGAACCTAACTAACCTAAGGACATCACACGCATCAATGCCCGAGGCAGGATTCAAACCTGCGACCGTAGCGGTCGCACGGTTCAGAACTGAAGTGCCTAGAACCGCTCGGCCACAACGGCCAGCCAGTACGTTTATCCTCGACGACGAGCGGTCAGCAGTGATGAAGATATCTCAGTAGTGCCCCAGGGAAGCGTGATAGGACCGCCCTTGTTCACTGGATACACAAACGATCTAACGGATCGGATCAACATCTGAGTATTATGGAGATGTTTCGTGAACTCAATGGGAATTCCTGGAAGGGAAGTCGACGTTCTTTTCACGATACGTTACGAGCAAATTTAGAGAACAGGTATTTGCAGCTGACTGCAGAACGATTCTATCGCAGGCAACGTACATGGCGCATTAGGACTACAACGATAACTGAGAGAAATTAAGTCTCGTACGTGAAGACGTGGACAGTCGTTTCTCCCTCTGCCTTAGTCGCGGTTGAAGGGACCAGAGGTTGTGAACTGTCTCTGTAGGAAACGAAAGAGCGTGAAAGGCCATCGCATACCCAGCGGCAGCTTGTCCCCATCGCATGAAGGAAGGATCACTCCGGATGATCCGTTTTTGGGCCGACATACTAGCCTAAAGCGAAAATTCGTACATCAGGGTCGACACTGAAACATCAGCTCCAACTGGTACATCCGAACACATAAATCCCAAGTTGCTGCTAGTGGCTTCAACTAAATGTTAGCAGCGGAAAAAATCTACTGTCGCATCACGAGAAATGTGAATATGTTACTTTTTAAGCGACTCTAGCAAAAAAGTAGGGAATCAGCTGTCTCAGTCTTCATTCCGCCTTCCTCACCAAAGATTTTGGCATGCGAACATATGTGCTCTTTTAACACAGAACATTCTAAGTTCTTTTACCCTATTTTTAGTTACGCATTCATACTCAGCATCTTACTCTCACTGCCACTGTCTATGTATGTCTCTCTCACTGTCTGTTTTTCCTCACAATTGATTTACAGTATATCCCACTGCCACTGTATCCTCCCCCACTTACAGTGTCTCCTTTGTTATTCCTTTCCCACTCCCATTGTCAGCATCACATCTCGGCAGCTCAAAAATTCGGAGGTTCCAAATTACTTTTTCCGCTAAACCCAAGTTTTTAAAATGTCGACCGAGAATGCGCCCTCCTTTGTACCTTCTCTGGGAGGATCCAAACCCTCGCGCCTATGTATGTGTCCTTTATCTTTTCCCCCTAACGCTTGCTGTTACCGAGCGAGGTAGCGCAGTGGTTAGCACACTGGACTCGCATTCGGGAGGACGACGGTTCAATCCCGTCTCCGGCCATCCTGATTTAGGTTTTCCGTGATTTCCCTAAATCGTTTCAGGCAAATGCCGGGATGGATCCTTTGAAAGGGCACGGCCGATTTCCTTCCCAATCCTTCCCTAACCCGAGCTTGCGCTCCGTCTCTAATGACCTCGTTGTCGACGGGACGTTAAACACTAACCACCACCACCACCACGCTTGCTGTTGTCTTCATCCATCTGTATTTCTCTTCCACTGTCACTTTCTCTCTCCCACTACCATTAGCTTCTGTCACATTCTCTCCCGCTGGCGCTCTTTAGTTCTCTCCCTCTCGCACTGTCTCCTCTCTCGTCCATCGTCACTGTCTCTCTGCTACTCTCTTTTTCCGCATAAAAAACGCGAATATGGTAACGTGTCAAATTTTTTTGCGACGTGAGCATTTTTCCACTGCTTCCCTTTCCTCCTCTTCCCTGCTATAGCAGGCTGTGCTGCTTATATAAAACTATTTCTATACGTCAGTAAAGTTTTTACAGTTCATTTTTATACTTCGGCATATTTATATGCCTTCACACATATGAACAACAAATAACCAAGCATAATATAAGGCTAACAGAAAATCGATAGCTTTACATTCTTTCTGGATACTTTGCTCACCAATTGGAGTTAATCCAAACGTCCCGCTTATGATTTATATCTAACAAGTGCAAAATGTCATTACAAGTATTTTACTGAATTTACAGTCTTTTCAGTTTTACATAATTTATGACAGTCCTTTTAAGTTATTTTCAGGCATGTCACGACCCTTTTTAGCCAATTATTTTGTTCATGCAGCACCACTTTTGGCCTATTGTTTAGGCGTGAAGTGCTCATTAGACAGAGACAGCACGTCATAAAGTTTTATTAGCGAAAAAATGCTGACTAACGACATAGTCTGGTGGCCTAAGAACCTTTAGGATGACCCAGAACCATTCCTAAGGGTTCACCACGTCAGTTAAAACTGCATTTATGCCTCAAGACCGGATATTACGTACATAACTTTGGTCAACTTGGCACTCTACATTTCCGTAACGGATAGTGAAATCGAGAAAAGAATAGACGTTCCGCTAGAAAATCATTTTAAGAAAATACGACAAAAATTTCGACGATTTTCAATGAATGGAAATTATAGGAGTGGCCATTCAACAAATCGTACTTTTCCTACCCAAAAGTTATCGTTTTTCGCTGTCTTCTCAGAAACCACCCACGGTCAAATTATGCTGTTTTAAGCGCCTAAGGTCCATCCTAGACCACACCAGATGCAAAAGAACCAACCGATTTCCTCCGTTTGCCTGGGATTGAGGGAGAGTCAAATGTCAAAAATTTGACACTATGCTGTACGATACCTTCAGTATGCCCATTCTTTTGACCCCCTATCTCTGCGAGTAATAGAATCCAAGATATGGCGAGGCTTTTTGGAACGTATTGGTACCGAACACTGTTGTGGACCAATGTAAATGACATCATCGTTGCTTTTTGACTGTAAAACTATTTATTTGTACAACCCAGTATCGCAGTTTCGTTCCTATGGCCATTATAGTGTAGAACTACTTCTTAGATCGTCGATGTCGCTTTGACTTACAGGTTTTCGACTTAGATTATTGACACTGCGTTTTTCTGGACTGACAAGGCATCCTGCATGTCCACCTTTTTAGAGATAGTTGTGGGACTTGGCTGTTCGATGTGGCATTTCAAATTAAACACCTTCCAGCGGTCTAGTTTCCAAACATATTTTATTTGGCTACCAGGTTTAGCCATGTGTACAGACAACAATGGTACCAGTATGAAACAGGGGCATGGTGCAAGTCTTAGGTTTACCTTCCTCTGGAAATAAAGAAGACTGTTCAAACTAGTAATTTGTCAATTTTCTGGCTGCGTTGATAGAGTGTGGCCGTATTTTTAGTAGAGTCTAAGTGTGTGGTACATATCTGTCTAAGATTTGTATATTCATTGTTGGACGCTGTTAATTCTCGCATCAGCACGGGGGTGAGGGGAGAGTGGGAAAGTAATTTATGCTCACCTTATAAGAATATTTTAAACTAGTCAGTCATCTATCTAATATTTTAAAATTTAAAAAAAAATATGTTTCCATTGATTTCTTATACCAGATTTCGTAATTTCAAATTTTTCAGCAGTGAATGTGACTTTTCATGACAAATGTTGTATTCACGTTTTCAAATTCAGAACTCTTTGTACATATCTAAATTACTTCAAAAGTTATTTCGTGAACAAAAGTGAACAACAGTTAACGATAGCTGCATTTTTAAAAAAAAAAATGGTGGTCATTAAGTACCTCTCCCTCACAGTACATACACTGAGAAGTGCGTTGATATTGCTAAGATTGTGCTAAAAGATATTTTCAGGTTCTGGAAGTTACTTATACATTAATACTTATTTAGGACGGATAGTGTTGATAAAAGTTATCAGCAGTTAACGAATTTTGTTTCTTTCGAAATTTTTTTGATGTGAGCGTAAAGTACCCTCCAACTTGGTAGCAGGCATTATGGAAAATGCGTAGGTATTCCTAGGATTAAAGCACCAAGAATACGTGTCTGATAACAACGACCGGTTCTTTTCTGAATGTTTTGTTATTTAAGATATTTTCTCAATGCTGTTGGGACATACAGTAGTTGCAGTAACGTAGTATCTTTTTTCTTAGGGCTTAGGTAGGCATAACATCTACATCTACATCTATACTCCGCGAGCCACCTTACGGTGTGTGGCGGAGGGTACTTATTGTACCACTATCTGATCCCCCCTTCCCTGTTCCATTCACGAATTGTGCGTGGGAAGAACGACTGCTTGTAAGTCTCCGTATTTGCTCTAATTTCTCGGATCTTTTCGTTGTGATCATTACGCGAGATATATGTGGGCGGTAGTAATATGTTGCCCATCTCTTCCCGGAATGTGCTCTCTCGTAATTTCGATAATAAACCTCTCCGTATTGCGTAACGCCTTTCTTGAAGTGTCCGCCACTGGAGCTTGTTCAGCATCTCCGTAACGCTCTCGCGCTGACTAAATGTCCCCATGACGAATCGCGCTGCTTTTCGCTGGATCATGTCTATCTCTTCTATTAATCCAACCTGGTAAGGGTCCCATACTGATGAGCAATACTCAAGAATCGGACGAACAAGCGTTTTGTAAGCTACTTCTTTCGTCGATGAGTCACATTTTCTTAGAATTCTTCCTATGAATCTCAACCTGGCGCCTGCTTTTCCCACTATTTGTTTTATGTGATCATTCCACTTCAGATCGCTCCGGATAGTAACTCCTAAGTATTTTACGGTCGTTACCGCTTCCAATGATTTACCACCTATGGCATAATCGTACTGGAATGGATTTCTGCCCCTGTGTATGCGCATTATATTACATTTATCTACGTTTAGGGAAAGCTGCCAGCTGTCGCACCATGCATTAATCCTCTGCAGGTCTTTCTGGAGTACGTACGAGTCTTCTGATGTTGCTACTTTCTTGTAGACAACCGTGTCATCTGCAAATAGCCTCACGGAGCTACCGATGTTGTCAACTAAGTCATTTATGTATATTGTAAACAATAAAGGTCCTATCACGCTTCCTTGCGGTACTCCCGAAATTACCTCTACATCTGCAGATTTTGAACCGTTAAGAATGACATGTTGAGTTCTTTCTTCTAGGAAATCCTGAATCCAATCACAAACCTGGTCCGATATTCCGTAAGCTCGTATTTTTTTCATTAAACGTAAGTGCGGAACCGTATCAAATGCCTTCCTGAAGTCCAGGAATACGGCATCAATCTGCTCGCCAGTGTCTACGGCACTGTGAATTTCTTGGGCAAATAGGGCGAGCTGAGTTTCACATGATCTCTGTTTGCGGAATCCATGTTGGTTATGATGAAAGAGATTTGTATTATCTAAGAACGTCATAATACGAGAACACAAAACATGTTCCATTATTCTACAACAGATTGACGTAAGCGAAATAGGCCTATAATTATTCGCATCTGATTTATGACCCTTCTTGAAAATGGGAACGACCTGCGCTTTCTTCCTGTCGCTAGGTACTTTACGTTCTTCCAGCGATCTACGATAAATTGCTGATAGAAAGGGGGCAAGTTCTTTAGCATAATCACTGTAGAATCTTAAGGGTATCTCGTCTGGTCCGGATGCTTTTCCGCTACTAAGTGATAGCAGTTGTTTTTCAATTCCGATATCGTTTATTTCAATATTTTCCATTTTGGCGTCCGTGCGACGGCTGAAGTCAGGGACCGTGTTACGATTTTCCGCAGTGAAACAGTTTCGGAACACTGAATTCAGTATTTCTGCCTTTCTTCGGTCGTCCTCTGTTTCGGTGCCATCGTGGTCAACGAGTGACTGAATAGGGGATTTAGATCCGCTTACCGATTTTACATATGACCAAAACTTTTTAGGGTTCTTGTTTAGATTGTTTGCCAATGTTTTATGTTCGAATTCGTTGAATGCTTCTCTCATTGCTCTCTTTACGCTCTTTTTCGCTTCGTTCAGCTTTTCCTTATCAGCTATGATTCGACTACTCTTAAACCTATGATGAAGCTTTCTTTGTTTCCGTAGTACCTTTCGTACATGATTGTTATACCACGGTGGATCTTTCCCCTCGCTTTGGACCTTAGTCGGTACGAACTTATCTAAGGCGTACTGGACGATGTTTCTGAATTTTTTCCATTTTTGTTCCACATCCTCTTCCTCAGAAATGAACGTTTGATGGTGGTCGCTCAGATATTCTGCGATTTGTGCCCTATCACTCTTGTTAAGCAAATATATTTTCCTTCCTTTCTTGGCATTTCTTATTACACTTGTAGTCATTGATGCAACCACTGACTTATGATCACTGATACCCTCTTCTACATTCACGGAGTCGAAAAGTTCCGGTCTATTTGTTGCTATGAGGTCTAAAACGTTAGCTTCACGAGTTGGTTCTCTAACTATCTGCTCGAAGTAATTCTCGGACAAGGCAGTCAGGATAATGTCACAAGAGTCTCTGTCCCTGGCTCCAGTTCTGATTGTGTGACTATCCCATTCTATACCTGGTAGATTGAAGTCTCCCCCTATTACAATAGTATGATCACGAAACTTCTTCACGACGTTCTGCAGGTTCTCTCTGAGGCGCTCAACTACTACGGTTGCTGATGCAGGTGGTCTATAGAAGCATCCGACTATCATATCTGACCCACCTTTGATACTTAGCTTAACCCAGATTATTTCACATTCGCATTCGCTAATAACTTCACTGGATATTATTGAATTCTTTACTGCTATAAATACTCCTCCACCATTGGCGTTTATCCTATCCTTGCGGTATATATTCCATTCTGTGTCTAGGATTTCGTTACTGTTCACTTCCGGTTTTAACCAACTTTCCGTTCCTAATACTATATGCGCACTATTTCCTTCAATAAGAGATACTAATTCAGGAACCTTGCCCTGGATACTCCTGCAGTTTACCAATATTACGTTAACTTTTCCTGTTTTTGGTCTCTGAGGACGGACGTTCTTTATCAACGATGATAATGTCCTCTCTGGTAAGCCGTCAGGTATTTTATCGTTTCGCCCAAGGGGGGGTCCCTCTAACCTAAAAAACCCCCGTGTGCACGCCACACGTACTCTGCTACCCTAGTAGCTGCTTCCGGTGTGTAGTGCACGCCTGACCTGTCTAGGGGGGCCCTACAGTTCTCCACCCAATAACGGAGGTCGATGAATTTGCAACCATTATAGTCGCAGAGTCGTCTGAGCCTCTGGTTTAGACCCTCCACACGGCTCCAAACCAGAGGACCGCGATCGACTCTGGGCACTATGCTGCAGATATTAAGCTCAGCTTGCACTCCGCGTGCAATGCTGGTTGTCTTCACCAAATCAGCCAGCCGCCGGAAGGAACCAAGGATGGCCTCAGAACCCAAGCGGCAGGCGTCATTCGTTCCGACATGTGCTACTATCTGCAGCCGGTCACACCCAGTGCGTTCAATAGCTGCCGGAAGGGCCTCCTCCACATTACGGACGAGACCCCCCGGCAAGCACACCGAGTGCACACTGGCATTCTTCCCCGACCTACCCGCTATTTTCCTGAGGGGCTCCATAACCCGCCTAACGTTGGAGCTCCCTATAACTAATAGTCCCGCCCTCTGTGACTGTCGGGACCTTGCCGGAGAATCGGCCACTGGCCCAACAGGCGAGGCATCCTGTGGTGGCTCGGAAACGATGTCATCACCACTAGGAAGCACCCCGTACCTGTTGGAAAGGGGTAAGGCAGCTGCCACGCGGCCAGATCCCACCTTCGCCTTTCGGCCAGGCACGCGAGAGCCCACCACTGTCCGCCATTCACCCTGGAGTGATGGCTGACCGGTAAGATGCTCACTGCCGGAAGACGCAGCGACATCAGGGGTTCCATGTGATTCCAAGGCCACCGGAGTAGGCATAGGTCTCACCACAGTTGCCCCAACGCCACTACGAGCCGACGCCTGCGCCTCGAGCTCGATGAGCCTAACAGACAAAGCCTCCACCTGCCCCCGAAGAGTGGCCAATTCTCCTTGCGTCCGCTCACAACAACCACAGTCCCTACACATGACTATGTTTACCCTACCCTATACGGTGACAAATTCCCAAGATAATCTTCTGATGAGCTACTCTGATAATCAAGAAACACTCACTGAAATACGAGACGCGAAAACTACGCTAGATTTTCCCAGAAAAACTATTTAAAAGCTAAGCGCAGCAAATAAGTACAAAAACGCTTTATACAAACAGTACTCGCTGCTGCTGGTGCTCTCGCTCTGGCTGTCACAAGACAACTGCTGATTCAAGTGACTAGTGGCTAACGGCCGCGAAACAAACAAATGACGGTTTTAGGGCGCTTTCTGTTCTAAACGATCAAGAAAACACTAACAAATCTAACACGAAAACTACGTAAAGTTTTATCAAGAACTGTTAGTTACTATGCAGAGCAGATAAACACAAATAGAATCCCTTCCTTAGTGGAAGGTCGTAAACAAAATGCAAAATAAACGCTTTATACAAACAGTACTGTGCTGCTGCTGCTGCTGCTGCTCTCGCTCACGCTGTCACAAGACAACTGCTGATTCAAGTGACTAGTGGCTAACGGCCGCGAAACAAACAAATGACGGTTTTAGGGCGCTTTCTGTTCTAAACGATCAAGAAAACACTAACAAATCTAACACGAAAACTACGTAAAGTTTTATCAAGAACTGTTAGTTACTATGCAGAGCAGATAAACACAAATAGAATCCCTTCCTTAGTGGAAGGTCGTAAACAAAATGCAAAATAAACGCTTTATACAAACAGTACTGTGCTGCTGCTGCTGCTGCTGCTCTCGCTGTCACAAGACAACTGCTGATTCAAGTGACTAGTGGCTAACGGCCGCGAAACAAACAAATGACGGTTTTAGGGCGCTTTCTGTTCTAAACGATCAAGAAAACACTAACAAATCTAACACGAAAACTACGTAAAGTTTTATCAAGAACTGTTAGTTACTATGCAGAGCAGATAAACACAAATAGAATCCCTTCCTTAGTGGAAGGTCGTAAACAAAATGCAAAATAAACGCTTTATACAAACAGTACTGTGCTGCTGCTGCTGCTGCTCTCGCTCTCGCTGTCACAAGACAACTGCTGATTCAAGTGACTAGTGGCTAACGGCCGCGAAACAAACAAATGACGGTTTTAGGGCGCTTTCTGTTCTAAACGATCAAGAAAACACTAACAAATCTAACACGAAAACTACGTAAAGTTTTATCAAGAACTGTTAGTTACTATGCAGAGCAGATAAACACAAATAGAATCCCTTCCTTAGTGGAAGGTCGTAAACAAAATGCAAAATAAACGCTTTATACAAACAGTACTGTGCTGCTGCTGCTGCTGCTGCTCTCGCTCTCGCTGTCACAAGACAATAAAGTAGTTTTTGCAGTGTTGCACCTGTGATTAAAATAAGTATGATTTTTGTTTAGTTTACGACGTATTGAATTCACCATTATTATACTGAGATATTTTCTGAAAAAAAAATAATAAAATAAAATAAAACAACTGTTTTATCATTTTTGAGAGGTATCTAGGTGACAACACTAAAATTGCCATTATTTTGTTGCAGTTTCTTTATCGTCATAGATTTTGAAGTAATGAAAACTATTATAAGAAACACTAAGTGTTTCAGGACGAATAAATATTTTAGCAAGTGGTGCTGTAAATGAGGAACAACTTTCCGAAGTGCATAAGGTCTACCGGTCGACGAAACTGATTAACTTACGAAATAATGTATTTTCTGACCTGTGATAGAGTCAGATCCCGCCAAAACTCACTTTAAACCGTCATAAACAGCTTTTAAAAGTAGCAAATTCAATAGCACATTGTCTTCTAGTATGAAATAATCAAACTACATAAATCTCCTCTGTTTATCCTTTTATTTTATGAAGCAATGTTAGCCACAATATAGGACTGTTGGACCAGAGCGAAACCAATTCACAGACCAACCATGACCAACGTTCCCGTTTTCAGTTACATTATTGTTTAGTATTTTCTTTTTTCGTTCTGACTGTTAAAAATACAGAATTCAGGTTTAAAAACTTCGTCGTGTTGCATGCAGAATACAAAAGAAAGTGGACGTGTAGCAGCTGAAGAACAAGTGAATCGTGAAACGAGAAGACGAATGAGGAATAAATGAAAAATGGAACACAACAAACCCCATTTAATCCCTGATAAAGGTGCTAATATCTTGAAAGTAAAAGAAAAAAATACCATTAATAATACTTTTTTTCAATAGGTCTACGTGAGAATTTCGTCTAAATTTCGACATAATTAATTAAGTACATTTTGCAGTATAAGTTTTGTGCCTCTCTTGGAAATCTGCGTTTCGAAAAGTTGCCCCTCTTAATGAAAAATGCGAATAAACCACACTGCATATAGCATCTGTCCAGTTTTTATTGCTTATGGAGACACAGCTATTAGAATATAACCCAAACTAACATCCAAGTAACTTGCAAGCAAAGACTAGTTAATTTTTATAGATTCAACCTCTGACAACGCGGTTTTCTCAATTCTCTTGTCAACACAGGTGTAATTGTTCTGTGATATTGGTGAAGATTTGTTATTGAAGGGGACCGATCAGTTCGTCTATAATGTTTGCTGTTTGTTCGTAGTCTTACCATTTCAACCATCTGGACGGGCAAAAATATAGAGGGATGAGACCCGGAGACCTTGATAGCCAAGAAACATAGTAAATTTTGCTGACACAACTTATAGAGAATGCTATGTTTATACAGTGTGTCACCTGACATCTAGAATGTACGGTGACCCCGTCATGACTGCTGATCATTCCAGTCCTTGAAGTTACAGGAATCCCTTTCAATAATGTTACAATCTTGTTTTCAAGACTGTCTAGGAGAAGATCATCTGTAGATGCAGTAGCCCAACAGTTCCAATCAACGTATTAAATAGCATAGAACGTCGATACACATAGAAATTTTACTTGTGCTTGTTGAAAGACTATATCCTACCAACTGAACGTCTCCTACTTCATCCGCACACTGCTCATCCCAACATTCAGTTGAGCTATGACTCCTGTGTGGAAACAATGATACGCAGTTGACTTCTTTGTCGGTTTTCAACAAATAAAACGTTGTAAAATTCGCAGTACGGACTTTTTAAAGGGTTCTGATATTAAAAGGGCTATCTGCACATACACTGAGAACACAATGCATTACACAATAAATTATAGGCTACTGGCATATATTGTGATCTGTTCAAGGCATCTGACCGTGTAAATCGCAATATCCCTTTAAAGAAATATAATGTTACGGTGTAACCCGATATGTTACTATATGGCAAATGTACTTTATCTCTGGCAGGAAACAAAGGCAATTGCCAGGACAGAGATACGTATTAAGCTATCAGGTGTCATCGAACTGGGAACCAATTATAAGTGGTGTCCCAGAAACTTCTGTTTCTCTTTTAGTTGTGTATTTCAGTAACATCTCATCTATAACATTACCTGATGCCAAGCTTGTTTGAGTGGAGCTAATAGAAGCATTCAATAAACAGCAAATCACGTAAAATCCTCCAAACTTCGGTTAATGAAATTTTCATGGCCATTAATAAATGATTCTTAGTCAGTTGTATGGCACTAAAATTTCAAAACCAGCAGTACATGCTGTTTAGAAGTTTTAAGACTTTTCCCATAGTACATACCTGAAATATGACTAAAAACATTTGGAAGAAGTTGACAATGCTGAATTCTTGGGATTACAGCTTGATAATGAATTCAAGTGGAAGGATCATACCACAGAATTCATAAAGAACCTAAATAAAACTCTATTTTCTATGCGAATGTTGTCTGACAAAGGTGATACAAAAATAAAAAAGCTGCATACGATGCTTACATTCAATACAAAACACAGCACAGCATTATTGTTTGGGTAACTCATCAACGCAAGCTAAACTCTGTAATGAGAATTATCCGTGGTACGAGTGCACGATCATCCTGCAGAGATCTCTTCAGAAAGCTAGGGTACTAGCTATTGCTTTAGAATATAATTATTCCTTCATGAAATTTCTCATTAAAATTATATCTCTTTTTCAGACCAACAAATCAGTACACAGAATCAATACCAGAAATAAGAAAAATCTACACAAAATAACAGGTCACTTACATTGTCCCAGAAAGGTGTCCATTATTCAAGAACATCCATTTCCAATAACATGACTATAGCCATGAAAAGTTTAAATATTAATAAATGAATTTATATGTGTTTGTAGTTCGGGATATTCAGCTGCCAAGTAGTTGTTAAAATTCATGGTGAATCCTCCAGCTCTCGTTTAATTTGCACAATTCGCTACTACTTTCGGTCAATGGTCATTATCATGCTTAGTCTAAAAAGAATAAATAAAACTATTAGAGACGACACAGTCTACAGGGAAATATGAGATTAAATAGTATTTCTCTTACAGCATAGACGGCAGAAAAATTATACCACGATTTGAACAGAAGTCATTTGCTGTTTAAGCCCACCACAGTACATAAAATATTTCTCACATTAAGAACTGTGAACGATAATTTCGTCAGGAAGCAAATCTACTACAACAGCTAGTAACAAGCTGACAGACGTAACTAGGCCTAACAGTCAAGGATGCAGTCAAAGACAATGCCATTCGAGATCAATCTGTAGTACATACTAGCAATTTCAGTATAGGTTTACTAAGAGGTACATTATCATCTTTGGTTACAAGTGAACACTACGTTAGTGAGATAGATCGTGAAATTCCATATATACAAACGTAATACAGAAGAAATGCCACAATGGCGGCCTTTGTAATATAAAATGCATCGTAACTGCTTAAGATAAATCAGGTTAAACATAGGAAACTATTTAATGGCATCAATACACCAGGTAAAGCTACAATGGCAAAATTTTGTACATTACAAAACATCGTAATTGCCGAAAAATAAGTCAGCTAGGAAATAATACTGGTCTAGGATGTTGTTATCTTAACAGATGAAATAAAAATAGCATATACTAACAAGCAAACATCAGCTCAAAAAATGATGCATTGTAATACTTCATGTTCACGCAGTATTCCATACCAAAATGTGTTGTAACAGTAACATGCATTCCTCTAGAACATAGAGATTAAAACTTCATTGCACTTTTAATTCAACAATCCCAGTGGGAGATGTGGGTGGGGCTGGTTGTGGGGCTTTGGGGGGGGAGGGATTTCTTTAAACATTTGTAATTTTTTTGATGAATGTGAATATAGCATAGACTAAAGAGGAAGCAAGAGGAAACAATGTTACTTCTTTTTTCCTAAAATGGGAATTGAAAGTAAAGGGGGCGATCAGATGATAGAACGATGCGGATGAACAGTCAAGTAAGCCTACAGCTTAAATAGTAATACCAATAACTTACTTTTATACAGAATCTTAACAGTTGAGAATAGAGGGGTGTAATAGGCAGTCTCTCTTTAAGCAAAATACAGACCGCATTTAGGGCCTCTCAGCCAAGAGCTAACCAAATAAAAAAAGTAGATTTAGGAACTCCGGGAGGTGTACTGGGTTGGGAATTGTTCTACGTGCTCATGTCTAACAGAAAAAATTACTTGATATGGTGTCACACATACGGTCCTAAAAATACCTAAATTTACACATCTCTTGAAACAACTACCATAACCAGTACCTCAGTTATGTTTAAGAAATTAGTAACAATATATTATTGACAGGAATTCTTCAAGATATTACATTTCACATTTAATTATTAATTACCAGAGAACATTCTATTTCCAAAGAGAGAAGTTAACAACCTAAATTAGATAATACGTTGTATAAACAAAAAAGTTAAAGCAAGTTTTGCTGAAAGGGTATAAAGCATGGAAATGCTCATACGCCGTGCAAAGGATTACATTCACATTACATTACATTCATGTTACTTGTCTTTCCTGTAAGCTATGATGAATTTCTGTCTATTCCTGCATTTGATAATATGGTATCGGTCACAAAATTCCAAGCACGACTCGTCATTTTGTTCGCGAAATACGTTGTTGTAACAAATCTTGTGGTGAAAACCATGGGTCGCCAGTCTCGTCGTCACGTATAGAATTTCATGATTAGCTTCCATCCAGGTCCTGTCCTGAATAGCGGACGTTGCATAGAAGTCCTGTAGTACGTTGTTTTCCTTCTCATGCAGATCTCGTAGAAACTGTTGAAGTCCGCCCTAGGTGGGAGTATGAGCTCTCATTTAGATCCTCTATCAGGAAGGTGTTCTGATGAGCTCATACACTAGCCTCGAGCTTGAGTTCTGCGTGGCTCCTAAAATTTTTTTCACGTGCCTAGCCTTTACTCCCTCCAATTCTTCCAGCTGTTTGTACGCGAGGTGTTCTCCCATTGATTCTAGGCCATACGTCAGAACAGGTAGTATCTTTAGCCTAAACAGGTCCAAGGCTGTGCTGATCGATAATGGTGTGCATTCATAGCTCTAATGGCCGCCAATAGTCCACCTCTTATATGTAGTATGAAACATTTTCCCGTTGTTGGTATTGTGATGCCTAGAAATTTGAAACTGTTCACCCTCTTGAGTGGTTTTCCATTGAATTTGACGTTCTCTGCTTCAGTGAGTCTTCCTCTTATCCATAACACTACCAACTCCGTCTTCTCTTCGTTTATCTTGATGTCGTTTTCTCCGCTCATTCGCTTAGTGTGTTTAGCGCTACTTGTAGTCTGTCTATAGCTGTCACTGTGATGGTGATGTCATCAGCGTATTACGGGAGAAATGCATCCTGTCAGTACTTAGAAAACCTTCACACAGAATGGACCTCACATAAGTATAATTATCAAGCCAAATCAGAAATGGTTTGGTACATTATAGAACATATTACTGTATTAAAATAAGAATGTACAGCATGACATATATGAACACTTGCATTATCACTCTTTTCGATATACTAAAAGAGAGGGGGGGGGGTCACCACAAGGGAGTAATGCATTTAAGATTACTAAAATTAATTATCACAGCCTAGAAATTATAAAACATACATGATAATTTCCAGAAATAACTGATAGGTATTTATGTATACGCAGAAACTCACGTTTAATAAAGGTGCCGAAGGAAAGAGACCATAAGCTTCCAAATACTTCCAACTTGCAGGCAAAATCTAAACATGCACAGACACACACACACAGACACGAAAACACAAGGTAGAGTATTACAAACGCATCTTCAATGTCACACTTATAAAATTTATACGATTGTTGGAACTTATATAGTGGCAACTATTTATTCACAACCGATACTAAAGAGTTACATGTTTACACCTGCTACTGTCCTTCAATGTAGTCACCAGCGTTGTGTAGAACCCATTGTCAACGACGTGGATGGCGTAGTATACCGTTAGCAGAGCCTGTTCTGTTGATGGTGCGAATGGAGCGGCCTACTGCCTGTCGAATCTCTGGAACAGTTCTGAAGAAAATGTCACGAAGTGGTTCCTTCATCTTCGGAATCAAATCAAAGTGACAAGGACTTAACCCCGGGGAGTATAGTGGATGGTACAGTACTTCCTAGTCCCATCGAAGGAACAGAGTAGCCACAGCTTGCGCTGTATGCGCCCACGTATTGTCCTCCAAAATGATGAGTGAGTTAGGCAGAAAGTGTCCACCGCTTCTTTCGCAAAATTGGTCACAGGCGATGCTCCAAAAACAAACAGTAATACTGTGCATTGACGGTCTGCCGTGGAGTAACGTAATGCGTTAGAATAACACCATCACAGTCGTACACGAGAATCACCATAACTTTCACCAAACTGGGGCTCTGACGCACTTTCGTCTTTCGCGGTGACCCATAATGACGCGATTCGTTGGAACTGGTGTTTCAGTTTTGGCTCGTACGATGTGGCCAATATCTCATCCAGTGTTACAATACTGCGTAAGAAAGGCTCTCCTTCGCGCTCATAGCGCTCCAAGTGCGTGTGAGCAGCGTCGTAACGCATCCATTTCTGCATGTCCGTGAAGTCACGCGGAACCCATTGTGACGCAGTTTTTCGCATGCCCAGGCGTTCCTTCAGGATGCGAAGGACAGTTGTATGCGCTAATGCGGTTTCGTGGGTGAGCTCACGAATCGTATGGCGTCGATGACTGGCCACTAACGCGGCAACAGCAAGCACTTCTTCAAAGACGCTAGGACGACCTGCCCGATGCATGTCTGCCACAATTTGCCGACCTTGGCTGAAGGCTTTTACCCAACGCGCCACTGGAATGAGATTTTCACTCTGCAGCGGAGTGTGCACTGATATGAAACTTCCTGGCAGATTAAAACTGTGTGCCGGACCGAGACTCGAACTCGGGACCTTTGTCTTTCGCGGGCAAGTGCTCTATCAACTGAGCTACCCAAGCACGACTCACGCCTTGTCCTCACAACTTTACTTCTGCCAGTACCTCGTCTCCTACCTTCCAAACTTAACAGAAGCTCTCCTGCCTACCTTGCAGAAGTTTCATATCAGCGCACACTCCGCTGCAGAGTGAAAATCTCATTCTGGAAACGTCCCCCAGGCTGTGGCTAAGCCGTGTCTCCGCATATCCTTTCTTTCAGGAGTGCTAGTTCTGCATGGTTCGCAGGAGAGCTTCTGTTAAGTTTGGAAGGTAGGAGACGAGGCACTGGCAAAAGTAAAGCTGTGAGGACGGGACGTGAGTCGCGCTTGGGTAGCTCAGTTGGTAGAGCACTTTCCCGCGAAACGCAAAGATCCCGAGGTCCAGTCTCGGTCTGGCACACAGTTTTAATCTGCCAGGAAGTTTCATATCAACGTGCCACTGTTCTGTACGGCAATGCCGATTCCCCGCACCTTGATGACCTTGATGACACTGTCGTGCTGTACGACCTCTGGCACATTCAATCTTGATACAACTCCGTTGCTCCTGTTTCGAAAACATAGTGACACCGTTACGTTAGACCGCTCTCTCACAAGTGACTGTGTTTCCCTCTATTGTGCGAACGCCGGTGTCGCGGGATATGCCAGTCCATTTGCTCGCAGGTAAGGTAGGTATGTCAGCAACGTGTGCTATCAGCGAAAATAGTAGATTCCATTGCATAGTGCCTCCAAAGCAGTGTTGCCACCATTTAAGTTAAAACCTACGTATTTGCATTGTCATAACTACTGGATCTACAAAGCAAAAAGGGCTTGAGGAAAACTATTGAATAGCTTGAAAGGAAAGCATACAAGGTAATGAATGATAATTATAAGAACCTAGAAATGTAAAGCTTACATGAAAATTCCATAAATAACTGACAGTCACTGAAGTGTGTATGAAAACATATACGATTAACGTCGCTCAGTTAGACAAACCCCCAATCTCCAAACATCCCATCGTTGCGGGGGAAATTTAACATACCATATGCACAAAACACTTTCCATAGAACCACTCACTGAAATTACTAAATCTATTAAAGAAATTACCATATGACATACCTATTCTCTACATTTGCATTGTCATTAATATTAATCTGCCAAGGAGGCGCGAGGAGTGGAGGACCATTTTGTACACTCCGTGAGTAATTCATTAAGAGTCTGTATGAAGGTAAGTCATTTATGTCACTATTTAAGCTGTAGGTGCAGTCGGTTGCTTATCCCCATCTTTCTATCAGCTCACTGTCCCCATCACTTTCAAAGCCCTCTTTAGAAATAAAAAAGTTAACACTGTTTCTCCCTGCTTTCTCGTAGTGTGTACTATACTCAGATTGATCAAAAAAAAAAAACTGTTTAGCCCCCCGCCCACATCTTCTATTGGGTGTGTGGAATCAAAAGTGTAATAAAGTTTTAATCTCTATGTTCAAAAGGAAATCATATCAGTATTATAATATATTTTGGTACTAGATACTGTGTGAGGTTGGTTTTCGTTATATTCAGACTGTACACGAAATTTTACGATGCATCATTTTGTGAGCTGATGTTTACTTGCTAGTATATGCTATTTTCATTTCATCAGTTAAGATAACAACATCCTGCACCAGTAATATTTCCTACCTGACTATTTTTCGGCAATGACGACGTTTTTCAATATACAAAATTTTGCTAGTGTGGCTATACCTGGTGTATTGATGCCATTAAATGGTTTTCTATGGTTTAAGCTAATTTGTTTTCGGAAGTTCCACAGTATTTTAGATTGCAAAAGTCTCCAGTGTGACATTTCGTGTGTATTACGTTTTTACATATGGAATTTCACGATCTAGCTCATTAGTGTAGTGTTCGCTTGGAACCAGAGATTATAATATACTCTCAGTAAATCAATTCTGTAATTTCCTGCATGTACTATAGTTTTATCTCTGACATGTCATCCTTGACTGTTTGGCCTAGTTACGCCTGTTAGTGTGTTGGTACTTGTCGATGCAGACTTGCTTCTCGACGAAAATTGTTGAGCACAGTTATTATGTGAGAAACGTTTACGTACTATGATGGGCAAGAGCAAATTACTTCTGTTCAGATTGTGGTACAGTTTTCCTGTCGTTTATGCTAGTAATTGAAATATTGTCTAATCTCATATTCCCCTGCAAACTGTGTAATCTCCCATGGTTTGAGTCATTCTTTTTAGGCTAAGCGTTATAATGGTCATTGACCGAAATTAGTAGCGAATTGTGCAAATTAAATGCAGCTGAAGGTTTCACCGTGAATTTTAGCAAGTAATAATTGATTTTAGGTACATTGAAGGTGTGAGGGAAGAAAGGAAGGGCAAGGGAAGAGAAGGAATTATTGATACAAGCTGCATTAGGACCTTATGCAGAATCAGCGGCGATGAGTCAAAATACACTCCTGGAAATTGAAATAAGAACACCGTGAATTCATTGTCCCAGGAAGGGGAAACTTTATTGACACATTCCTGGGGTCAGATACATCACATGATCACACTGACAGAACCACAGGCACATAGACACAGGCAACAGAGCATGCACAATGTCGGCACTAGTACAGTGTATATCCACCTTTCGCAGCAATGCAGGCTGCTATTCTCCCATGGAGACGATCGTAGAGATGCTGGATGTAGTCCTGTGGAACGGATTGCCATGCCATTTCCACCTGGCGCCTCAGTTGGACCAGCGTTCGTGCTGGACGTGCAGACCGCGTGAGACGACGCTTCATCCAAACATGCTCAATGGGGGACAGATCCGGAGATCTTGCTGGCCAGGGTAGTTGACTTACACCTTCTAGAGCACGTTGGGTGGCACGGGATACATGCGGACGTGCATTGTCCTGTTGGAACAGCAAGTTCCCTTGCCGGTCTAGGAATGGTAGAACGATGGGTTCGATGACGGTTTGGATGTACCGTGCACTATTCAGTGTCCCCTCGACGATCACCAGTGGTGTACGGCCAGTGTAGGAGATCGCTCCCCACACCATGATGCCGGGTGTTGGCCCTGCGTGCCTCGGTCGTATGCAGTCCTGATTGTGGCGCTCACCTGCACGGCGCCAAACACGCATACGACCATCATTGGCACCAAGGCCGAAGCGACTCTCATCGCTGAAGACGACACGTCTCCATTCGTCCCTCCATTCACGCCTGTCGCGACACCACTGGAGGCGGGCTGCACGATGTTGGGGCGTGAGCGGAAGACGGCCTAACGGTGTGCGGGACCGTAGCCCAGCTTCATGGAGACGGTTGCGAATGGTCCTCGCCGATACCCCAGGAGCAACAGTGTCCCTAATTTGCTGGGAAGTGGCGGTGCGGTCCCCTACGGCACTGCGTAGGATCCTACGGTCTTGGCGTGCATCCGTGCGTCGCTGCGGTCCGGTCCCAGGTCGACGGGCGCGTGCACCTTCCGCCGACCACTGGCGACAACATCGATGTACTGTGGAGACCTCACGCCCCACGTGTTGAGCAATTCGGCGGTACGTCCACCCGGCCTCCCGCATGCCCACTATACGCCCTCGCTCAAAGTCCGTCAACTGCACATACGGTTCACGTCCACGCTGTCGCGGCATGCTACCATTGTTAAAGACTGCGATGGAGCTCCGTATGCCACGGCAAACTGGCTGACACTGACGGCGGCGGTGCACAAATGCTGCGCAGCTAGCGCCATTCGACGGCCAACACCGCGGTTCCTAGTGTGTCCGCTGTGCCGTGCGTGTGATCATTGCTTGTACAGCCCTCTCGCAGTGTCCGGAGCAAGTATGGTGGGTCTGACACACCGGTGTCAATGTGTTCTTTTTTCCAATTCCATGAGTGTATGTGCCATCACGGTTAGTGTGCAGGTGCACATACGCGGACTATATCGGTACGCTACCCGGCCGATTCACATTTCCACCTAGCGCCACCAATCCACTGTTTGTGTTCATGTCTTCCATGCTCGCTAATTTTAGATTCACGCCGGGGAGGTCGAACGAATTGTCAATCCTGACTGAAGATTGTGGATTCATTGGCCATGGAGGCGAATAAGTGCCGCTGGGAGGCAATGTGAGTGGGCCGGGTAATGTACCGAGATGGTCCGCGCATTGGCGATGAATACAGTGTCCAGATGGCGCAATAGTTAACGCGATTATGAAATAAGCAGGAGATACTGGGTTCTAGTCTGGTCCACCATGAAGTCGGGATGCAGCTGATATCAATTATTCCTTCCCTACCCTTTCCCTTCCTTTCTCACCCCCTCCCCACCACCTGTCCTTCAATTTACACAGGATACATCATACCTGCGGATTTCGCGTGGTGTCTGTTCTTTCGGACATGTCCGAAGGAACAGACGTCACGCGTTCATACAACGAAGAATTTATTGGTGGCTAACTACTTCTACTCTGCTGATCAATAACTTATTAGAAACAACTGATGTGTATAAGTGACTAACAATATCAACTAAAGTCAGTATGAGTACCTCTGCACAAATCAATGCAGTAATGCGGTAATTGTAAAGAAGTGTTTTAAAATGATTTTTCGTTTTGATGATGCATGCCTACAACGGTTGTCAAATGCAATTCAATGCGCTGGAATTTACATTGACAAGTTATCACCATTTACATTGTAAGTACGTTGTTTAGGTTTTTATGCTGGTAACGCCACGTAGCGCTCTGTATGAAAATGACTGATTGTGCTGTGTGCAGTCTGTGGCTGGTTGGCACTGTTGGAATATTCGCTATTGTAGTGTTGGACAGTTGGATGTGAACTGCGAGTAGCGTTATGTTGTTGCAGGTGAGCCGCCAGCAGTGGTGGATGCGGAGAGAGAGATGCCAGAGTTTAGAGAGGTTACTGTAAGTGAACGACATGGACGTGTGTCCGCCAGAAAAAGGAAATTTATAAAGATGGATGTCATGAATTTATATATATGTATGATGACTTTTGAACATTGTTAAGGTAAATACATTGTTTGTTCTCTATCAAAATCATTCATTTGCTAACTATGCCCATCAGTAGCTAGTGCCTTCAGTAGTTAGAAACTTTTATTTAGCTGGCAGTATTGGCGCTCGCTGTATTGCAGTAGTTCGAATAACGAAGATTTTTGTGAAGTAAGTGATTCAAGAAAGGTATAGGTTATTGTTAGTCAGGGCCATACTTTTGCAGGGATTACTGAAAGTCAGATTGCGTTGCGCTAAAAAATACTGTGTATCAGTTTAGTGGTGATCAGAATAAGTAAAGAGAGTACGTTCAGTTTTACTCAGCTGTCTTTGTATCAAATAACGTAGAAGTTTACCAGCACAGATGTTCATAATTTTTCTAAGGGGACGTTTCAAAATAAAATATTTTCAAAACATTTCTAGTTCTTTTCCTTTATAACAGTTCATTATGAGTTATTGTTTTTTTGGCATATTCAACATCCTGTTGAATCTTCCCACTGTGGATCTATTGAAACGAAACGTACATCTAACCTAATGTGAGCAATCGTCTATTGTATAGTCTACAAGCAGCAACAGTGTTTCCATTCGAAGATCCATACACAAGTACTGTATAGCCATACTCAGCTCAGCGCACTTAAACCGTACAGTAGCCAAGAACTGGCTAGCAAATCAGAACCAGTGTTGAAAAATTCAATAATGTAAACGTAAGCACAAATCATAAAGTTGAACTTGAAAAATAAAATCCGAGAGAATTTTACTGAAGCATGCCCACGTCAAAGACTCCGAGGGTACACGATAATCGATAAATAAATCAATAGCAACTAGGATATCAACATGCAAAGCAACAATTCATTTCTGTAGGCAGTAAAAATTCGACACATATTTCATAGGAAACGCTTCTCATAATTGGTCTACACTATCGCTTCTGAAAACATACACTATGTGATCAAAAGTATACGGACACCTGGCTGAAAATGACTGTGATCGTGGCGCTCTCCATCGGTAATGCTGGAATTCAGTACGGTGTTGGCTCACCCTTAGCCTGGATGACAGCTTCCACTCTCGCAGGTATACGTTCAATCAGGTGCTGGAATGTTTCTTGTGGAATGGCAGCCCATTCTTCACGGAGTGCTGCACTGAGGAGAGGTATTAATGTCGATCGGTGAGGCCTGGCGTTCCAAAACATCCCACAAGTGTTCTATAGGATTCAGGTCAGGACTCAGTGCAGACCTGTCCATTTCAGGGATGTTATTGTCGTGTAACCACTCCGCTACAGATCGTGCATTATAAACAGGTGCTCGATCGAGTTGAAAGGTATAGTCGCCATCCCCAGATTGCTCTTCAACTGTGGGAAGCAGGAAGGTGCTTAAAACATCAATGTCAGCTTGTGCTGTGATAGTGCCACGCAGAACAACAAGGGGTTCAAGCCCCCTCCATGAAAAACACGACCACACCATAACACCACAACCTCCTAATTTTACTGTTGGCACTACACACGCTGGCAGATGACGTTCACCTGCCATTCGATATACCCACACTCTGCCATCGGATCGCCACATGGTGTACCGTGATTCGTCAATCCACAAAACTTTTTTCGATTGTTCAAACGTCAAATGTTTACGCTCCTTACACGAAGCGAAGCATCGTCTGGCATTTACCGGCGTGATGTGTCGCTTACGAGCACCCGCTCGACCATGAAATCCAAGTTTTCCCGCCTTCTGCCTGACTGTCATAGTACTTGCAGTAGATCCTGATGCAGTTTGGAATTCCTGTGTGATGGTCTGGATAAATGTCGGCGTATTGCACATTAGACCCTCTTCAACTGTCGGCTGTCCTTGTCAGTCAACAGACGAGGTCGGCCTGTACGCTTTTGTGCTGTACGCGTCCCTTGACGTTTCCACTTCACTATAACATCGGAAACAGTGGAGCTAGGGATGTTTAGGAGTGTGGAAATATCGCGTACAGATGTTTGACACAAGTGATACATAATTACCTGACCACGTTCGAAGTCCGTGAGTTTTGCGGTATCTAATGAGTACTGAGGTCGCTGGTATAGAGTACTTGGCAGTAGGTGGCAGCACAATGCCCCTAATATGAAAAACGTATGTTTTTCGGGGTGTCCAGATACTTTTGATCACATAGTGTATAGCATTACTCCTGAAATTCAGTACGGTATTCACTCACCCTCAGTCCTGTTTCCTCCCAGTAAAGAGTGTAGATCATTAGCTCACCGTACACTTCTTACATTGGCAATAGTTTGCATAACAAATTGTCTCACTATCTCACAAATTTTTGTTCAGTCGTATGCACCACACTGACCATTTACTCTGGCTCTTTAAACTGTTGATTAATTGCTCGTCCGTGACTTTCAACCGCCATCTCTCCACCACGGAGTTACTCACAACTGGCAGCGAATATCTCTTTCCAAGCAGACACCGATTTTTTTTATCTAATGCGACTTTGGTCGGGCCAAGTGAAACAGGAGTGGAGAATGCCCATCCAGACTATCTTTCGGAATTCAAATGTCATACGGCAGTCTGCGGCAAGGACAGCTCGGAGAGAAAGCAAAGAGGCGAAGCTGCGAGCAGAACTTTTCAAACGTCAAGGCTGGCCGGGTGATGGAAAACTTTTTTAATAGTCGTCATCTCACGTCAGAAAAGAAGAGAAATGGTGTGAAAAGTTTGTCCACTCGTCTTAGTTTGCCGCAACCAAATATTCGAATTTGCCTGACAGAGCAAAGTTTACAATTTTCTGGGTGTGATTTATGCGCCTTATTTCTCATTCCCTTCTTATGCAGAATATGTAACTCTACAATCCTAACTGCAGTTATAATTCAGACTAAAGATTACACTGCGGGATATTATAAAGGTAACTGGTTATTCTGTAGTAAGATTTTATAATATATTTTGAAGAAAAACTAGTGTGTTTAAAATTATGACAAACGTTACGTGTGCAACGCCAGTGTTTGAGATTCGTTCTACAAAATAAAACGTCTCCACTGAATTACTTATTTTGCATTCTGAAAATTTAATAGTAATGATTGCATCTGTATTTTGCACTTCGTAAAGATTCTTTCGTAGTATTAACTATAAACTAACCAAATGAAGTCATGCCATCTCGAAGCACTGGATAATATTCTAGAACAAAGTGTTTCAAATCCACATCCTGCCATAATGATTTTAATTCCTCGATAACGCATTTATTTCTTTAGATGAGTGTCGCCACTGTTCGGTCATCATCGCCAGACTTCATTACGTATCTCCGTTAGCCTAAATCTCTAACGACAAATTGTAAAAACTTCGTTCTTTCCTAATGATTTAGATATTCCTTTTCACATTCAGTACAATTGTCTTTATAAATATGACACCATTTATCGATTGATGATGCTGCGCCGGCCGGAGTGGCCGAGCGGTTCTAGGCGCTACAGTCTGAAACCGCGCGACTGCTACGGTCGCAGGTTCGAATCCTGCCTCGGGCATGGATGTGTGTGATGTCTTTAGGTTAGTTAGGTTTAAGTAGTTCTAAGTTCTAGGGGACTGATGACCCCAGCAGTTAAATCCCATAGAGCTCAGAGCCCATTTGATGATGCTCCATTATACAATGTGGCATTATCTGAAATGAGCTACATTAAGTCCGTTTGGATCTGAACAATACTTAAACTAGCTGTGTGTGTCGAGTCAATTCATTTAAAACAAAGAGAAACAATGGAGAAGAGTCTGAAAGGATACTGTTACATAATTTCTATTGTGTATACGTTAAGTGCTGTTCTTTGTTTCACTGTCAAGATATCTGATAGTTTTAAGTAATTTACGGGAGACACGTCTTGTAAAGAGTTTTTAAGACCTTTCGAGAGTCTCAGTAAAAACTAGAAATACAGGGTGTTTAACAAACAATCATTCGATTTGAAAAAAATCTTAACTGTTATGTTATTATACTTGCGTCAACAACGTACTGTCGGAAAGAGCAGACTCTCGACATTTACATGATTCCCGCTAGGTAGCAGCAGTGAGCGTCCACTTCAGCTGTAGTAAAAGTGGTCTCGGGACAACAGAAAGCGTTTTGTGTTCTACGTTTTGCGCAGTGCGCTTCAGTAATAACTGTTCAGCGTGGCTTTCGTACTACGTGTGGTGCGGATCCTCCTACAGCACAAAGCATCAGACGATGGCACGAACAATTCTAAGATACCGGTTGTTTGTGTAAAGGTAATTCGACGGGCCGTCCCCGAGTGTCCGACATAGACGCCGAACCCATCCGCCGTAGTCACACAAGCAGTCCACAGAAGCCCGCTCGCCTTGCAGCTCGACAGCTCAACATGCCCCCCGATGTCCGTTTGGCGTGCATTGCGTCGACATTTACACGTGAGACCACACAGAATTCAGATATTGTAAGTTCTTCGTGTAGGTGGCAGACGACAATGTGTATAGTTCTGTAGTTTCGTTTTTGGCAAGATGGAGGATGACAGTTTTCTTCTACGCTTAGTGTTTAGTGACGATGCAACATTCCTTCTAAACGGAGAGCTGAACCGTCATAATGTAATACTATTTGGTACAGAACAATCACATGAAATTGTACATCATGAGAGGGCTCTCCAAAATTAAATGTGTTTCTTGCAGTTTCACGGGAAAAGGTGTATGATCCATTTTTCGTTGCCGAGGACACTGTTACAGGAAGCACCCATCTCTATATGCTTGCGTTCTTTCTTTACCCACAATTGGAGGCCGATTCGAACGACTTCATTTACCAACAGGATGAGGCACAGCCACATTGGCATCTGGAAGTGTGTGAATTTTTAAATCAAAGGATTACTGAACGATGGATCGGCCGTACTGGACCAAATGATTACTGGCCTCCTAGGTCACCGGATCTGAATGTATGTGTCTATTATATCTTGTGAGGATTTATAAAATACTCTGTTTATGTGCCTCTGTTACCAGCAACAATGAATGAACTGAGACATCGCATATCAGCAGCTGTGGAAGCTGTAACTCAAGACATGCTCACTGTAGCATGGGAACAATTTGAATACCTCACTGGCATTTGCCGTGCATCTCAAGGGACGCATATTGAACATGTATGAAAAGGCATGGAAAAAAAACTTTTTGAGTTTCCTGTTCATAAAAAATTCATTGTATATGTTTATTAATTTAAAAAATGTAGACATTCCAAATCGGGTGATTCTTTGTGATACACTCTGTACTTCAAATAATGTTGTTGCCGTGGGCTTCAGCCTGAAGAATGATTTGATGCTGTTCTGCATGCTAGCAAGCTTCCTCACCTCCGAATAATTATTGCGATTTACCTCCTTCCGAGTCTACTTTGTATATTCATCTATTGGTCTCTCGTTACGGTTTTTAAGCCCCAAAATTTCCTCCGATACTAAACTGGTGATTCCTTGATGTCTTAGAATGTGTCCAATCAACAGATCCTTTCTTTTAGTCATCTTGTGCCAAAAAGTTCCAGTCTCTCCACTTGTATTCAGTACCTCCTCATCTGTTACGCGATCTACCCATCTAATCCCTCAGCATTCTTCTGTAGTACCACATTTCAGAATCCTCTATGCTCCTCTTGCCTAAACTGTTCGAATCCTCCTTCGGGCATGGGCGTTTGTATTGTCCTAAGCGTAAGTTTTTTATTTTATTTATTTATTTATTTATTTATTGTTCCGTGGGACCAAATTAAGGAGAAGTCTCCATGGTCATGGAACGAGTCAATACATGAAATTATAACACGATATTAGAAACAGATAAAATGAAATATAAAAAAAAAAAAAACTTATTCAGGTGACAAGTCGTAAGTTTAAACGAAGACAATCAACAATGTAACACTGGAATTTGCTTAATTTGCTTAACTTTAGATTATGTAGTATGTAAGCCTAGGGACTGTTGACCTCAGCAGTTTGGTTCCACAGGAACTTACCACAAATTTCCAAAAAAATTCTAAACTGTTCATCGTCCATGTTTCACTTGCATACATGACTGAAATCCACGTAAATACCTGCAGAAAAGACTTCGTAACACAAAAATCTGTATTCGTTGTTAATATATTTCTCTTCTTCGGACCCTCGCGCCGGAGGTTCGAGTCCTCCCTCGGGCATGGGTGTGTGTGTATTGCTCTTAGCGTAAGTTAGTTTAAGTAGTGTGTAAGTCTAGGGACCGATGACCTAAGCAGTTTGGTCCCTTAGAAATTCACACACAGTTGAACAGTCTTCTTCGGAAACGCTTTTCTTGCCATGGCCATTCTACATCTTATGCCCTCTCTCCTTTGGTCATCCTCGGTTAATTTGCTGCCTAAATAGCAAAATTCATTTACTGGTTTTAATATCGGGTTTACTAAACTAATTTTCCCAGCATCACCTCATTTAATTCGACTACAGTTCATTGTCCTTGTTTAGCTTCTCTCGTTCCTCTTATATCTTCCTGTCACGACGCTGTCCATTCCATTCAAAAGGCTCTGCCAAGTATTTTTCTGTCTCTTACAGACTTACGATGTCATCGTTAAACCTCAAAGTTTTTTTTCCCTGAACTTCAATACCTACTCCAAAAATTTTAATGGTATCCTTGTTCAGTGTTCAGACTGAGTAACATTGGCGGTAGACTATAAACCTGACTCAATCACTTCTCAACCACTTCTTCGCTTGCATGCCCCTCAGCTCTCATAACTGCCGTCTGGTTTCTGATCAGAATGGCTCAAATGGCTCTAAGCACTATGGGACTTAACATGTGAGGTCATCAGTCCCCTGTAGTTAGAATTGCTTAAACCTAACTAACCCAATTACGTACACACATCCATGCTCGAGGACGGATTCGAACCTGCAACCATAGGAGCAGCGCGGTGCCGGACTGAAGCGCCTAGAACCACTCGGCCACAGCAGCCAGATTGATTTCGGTACAAGTTGTAAATATCCTTCCCCTTCCTCTGTTTTAACCCTGCTATCATCAGAATTTCAAAGAGAGTGTTTATGTGAACATTATCAAAACTTTCTCTAAATCTACATATGCTGGAAACGTAGGTTTGCCTTTCCTTAATGTATCTTCTAAGAGAAGTCGCAGCGCCACTACTGTCTCGCGTGTTCGTACATTTCTCCGGAACCCACACTGATCTTCCCCGAGATTGGCTTCTGACAGTCTTTCCATTCTTCCGAGAAGAGTTCTTGTTAGTGTTTTGCAACCATAACTCCACTGCTTGTACTCTGAGGGTGTTACGAGTGTCTCATACATCTTGCACACAGATACTAATAGTCGCATAAAGAATTTTAGCAGTAACCTTATTTATAACATTTCATTCCCAACAAAACGCTGATTTTGGTATACAAGCGGTCATTCTTCAATACTGTATCTCAAAACGACAATAATATATGATGCAATAACTCATGTTCACTACCACAGGGTGCAGGAATACTGCGCGTGAAAAACCGATCTGCTGTTGATAACCACCGGCTTGTTCGCGACCACAACACAGTACTGCGCCAGTTATTCTCTAGTGGAGGCGGCTCTGTTATGTTATTCTCACGCTTTCAAGCAGAATATTACATTTCATGAGATAGATGTATGATATTTGTGAGCGCATAAACATACAGTTAATCTTGTTCCAGTGCGTTTGTGGCTTTCGTAACGTATTTTAGCGGATACTGCACAACATGCCTTAGCTACAATGTATGGTAAATGCTCCAAATGCTAAAAAACAGTAGTTCCTCTTAATTCTTTGGGGACATATACCTGTGAATTATTACTGTTTGTTGTGTGTTCATTTACGTATCCTAGTCAAAACCCTGGTATTTTTCTTTTATGAAAAAGCATTTATTTGATAGCGTAGTCTCTTTTAGGCTAATTTGGTAAGTAGATTCAATCATGGAGTAGCGTGTCTGGAAGGCCACCAACGTATATTCCGACTCACGCTGTAACCTTTTCATTGCATTTCATCCAGACATTTCTTATCATGAGGAAACCGGTGGAGGTTAGGTGGTGCAAAATGTGATGAATCTTTCAACATTTCGCTCATAAAATCTGTGTTACGAGAGCAGGTGTGTTGTCCAGAAAAAAAGCCTTTTCATCCTTTTTTGTATCCATGTCTACATTATACAATAATGTTCAAACGTATTTTTTAAGTTTCTCAAGAAGAGTAGGCTCAAAATGTTCAAACGTGTGTAAATTTCAAAAAAAATTTGTGTGAAATCTTATGGGACTTAACTGCTAAGATCATCAGTCCCTAAGCTTACACACTACTTAACCTAAATTATCGTAAAGACATACACACACACACACCGATTCCCGAGGGACCAGCCACACAGTCCATGACTGCAGCGCCTAAGACCACTCGGCTAACCCCGCGCGGCGTGTGGGAATTCCTAAGGGCCCAAACTGCTTAGATCATCGGTCCCTAGACATGCACACTACTTAAAAGAACTTAAGCTAACTTATGCTAACAAGGGAACGTCCCCATCGCACCCCCCTCAGATATAGTTATAAGTTGGCACAATGGATAGGCCTTGAAAAACTGAACACAGATCAATGGAGAAAACAGGAAGAAGTTGTGTGGAACTACGAAAAAATAAGCAAAATATACAAACTGGGTAATCCATGCGTAAGATAGGCAATATTAAGGGCAAAGTCAGGCGAGGAGCTACGTGGTCCTGTGGTTAGCGTGAACAGCTGCGGAACGAGAGGTCCTTGGTTCAAATCTGCGCTCCACTGAAAATTTTGCTTTCCTTATTTTCGCAAAGTTATGGTCTGTCCGTTCGTTCATTGACGTCTCTGTTCACTGTAATAAGTTTAGTGTCTGTGTTTTGCGACCGCACCGCAAAACCGTGTGATTAGTTGACGAAAGGACGTGCCTCTCCAATGGGAACCAAAAACATTTGATCGCAAGGTCATAGGTCAACCGATTCCTCCACAGGAAAACACGTCTGATATTTTGTAGACGACACTGGTGACAGCATGTGCGTCACATGACAGGAATATGTTGTCGACCCACCTAACTAGTACACTTGGCGAATGGGTGAAAAGTTTCTTCTACCTTGCCCGATTTAGGTTTTCTTGTGGATGTAATAATCACTCCAAAAAAAGTGATGAAAACACAAGACTTTTTCACATAAACTGAAAATAAAAAGTTAAAGTTTTCGGTCGAGGGAAGATTTGAACCAAGGACCTCTCCTTCCACAGCTGTTCACGCTAACCACAGGACCACGGAAATCCTCGCCACATTGCCCTTAATGTTACCTATCTTACGCATGGACGACCCAGTTTGTATAGTTTGCTTATTTTTTCATAGTTCCACACAACTTCTTCCTGTTTTCTCGATCGATCTGTGTTCAGTTTTTCACGGCCTATCCACTGTGCCAACTTATAACTAAATCTGAGGGGGGTGCGATGGGGATGTTCCCTTGTAAGAACAACACACACACCCATGCACGAGGTAGGACTAGAACCTCCGGCGGGAAGGGTTGCGCACTCCGTGACATGACGCCACAAACTGCGCAGCGACTCCGAGTGGCGAAGAGTAGGCGTCAGCATCTATTAATATAATTCCTTTAATGAAAAGCAACCTAAGATAAGTAACTTTTGGATAGAATATTCCAGGTCATCAGTTTGAGCTACAAAGGCTATGTGAACAAACTGTTTCGAAAATTAAGTTTAAATTTGACTTACGTTTCTTTACAACTTGTATCAACGTGACGGAAATACAAAATCTCATTGTTTTCAACGATGCCTCACCTTCGGACAGATAACTTTTTGCCTTGTCCTTTTGCAGATGTTTCAGGGTCAAAAGTAGTACGTCAAAATGCAGTATAGACCATTTCGAAGAGAAAACTTGTTTAGCTGTATCTCCATTCTCGTTCGAGCATCAGATAAAACTGTCTACAGAGGAGAGAAATGATGAATAAGTACATGACAGATAATCACCCCGCTATTTGGTGACACGAAGTTATATTTGACTATGCCATCTTTTCCAGCTCATCTAGACAGTTACTGTCTCGCTAATTGGGCTCGCTACCTTGAATACTCTGTGCTAAGAGTTTTATCATTTAAAATGCTAGAAAGTATTCTGTCTAAGTTTCTACATCGTTTATGGTAGGGTTTTACCAATGACGATCCCCGAACAACATAAAATATTGGAAAAATGTTGTGTTATACTATTGGCTATGCAGAAGGGCCGCGATGACACATACAACGCCCAGGTTGGTTTCAAGTTTTACAGCACAGCTAGTGAGTAACTGTCACACATGAATTCCATTACTTGATGTAAAGAGACCATCTAATACGTGCTCTGTCTCCACTCGAAACCACATGGTTGCAGATACCGTTTCAACTTTCAAACATCTATCATGCATAGACGCTGCCTGAAGCGACGAATGAAAATTTGCACCATGGCTGGGAATGGAAATTGAGTATCCTGCTGAGTAGACAGGCACGCTAACCACTGAACCACCTAGGCGCATTGGGTTTGTACAGGGGTACGGACTGCCCTATCGCGTATCCGCCCTCAACCCAAACTTCCATTCAGGCCTCGGTCCACATAGTATCCCCCACCCCCCCAACCACTAACAGCCTAGCATAATCTCTCCAACTGTATTGACGTGGCACCTCAGTATCGAATGAAACGGTAGTTCTTGTCAAACACAGGCGTAAGTTATTTGATCAAAAGGGACTATATGGTCCCAGAGACATTTTCATTTCATTAAAGCGCTTATGCTGGGGTTTTAGACAGGATCCCATGTTTCGTTCGATGCCAAGATGCTATTCCAGTACAGCTGGAGACCCTCTGCAATGCTGTTCGTGTTTAGGGAGAATACTAAGTGGGCTGAAGCATGAACGGGAACTTGGGCTGAGGAGGGAGGCATGTTAGGGTAGTATATGGAGGTAAACCAAGCTCCTGTGCCAAGATGGCATAGTAGTTAGCGCGTCTGACTCGTGAACGGGAGACCTGATTCCGAATCCTTGGTATGTATTTTAATTCGTTGCTTCAGTCTGCATACATACGCTCTGCCATCAGTCTCTCCAGGAATAGTGTGTGGTCAACTTGAAAGAGATCGAGGGCTATATGCAGTGGAATCACTAACAATATGCTGAAGAAATAAGTCGATACGTTTATGTAACGTTTCCATGTAATAATGGTTTGAACTATTACTCCTGAAACGTATTCTTTTCTATTGGAAGTTCAATGTATAGAAGAATGGTGGAGGGCAAGGGGGGATAAGGATTAATTTGAAATATGTCACTTCGCTCGAAGTGCCGCAGTTTCTTAGTACAAGATGTTAAGCACTACTTGCAGCGGCGACACACGTATTAAAGGCAGCAGGAGAAGTGACAGAGAAGCAGCGCTCGTACAACCATCGTGCAATCGTACTTCAAGTTTTCTCAAATCAAGAGAAAACTAGACAGTTTGTATAAACTGGCCACGACTATTTATCTGCACCTTAGGGCGCAAATGGCGCTGGTACTAAATGTATACTGACCTCGATTTTGACATTACATTCTTCCTTTGTCACCTAGTATCTTAATGAGACAATGCAATATTTCTGGTACCCGTTAACACGTATGAGTAGACCATCATACTCCTTAACGTTAAAATGAAGGTTGACTGTAATGGAGTCGGACGCACTAAGAAAGTATTCTGCAACGCATATCGTAGCTTATTATACACAAATTATAAAAATTATACCCAAGGATTACGTGAGCATATAAGTGCAGTTCGTTCTACAGGGTACGGAAAACATGTATCAGAATTTTAGATATTTATAGTCGGCCCCGGCGGAGGTTGGAGACCTCCCTCGGGCATGGGTGTGTGTGTTTGTCCTTGGGATAATTTAGGTTAAGTAGTGTGTAAGCTTAGGAACTGATGACCTTAGCAGTTAAGTCCCATAAGATTTCACACACATTTGAACATTTTTTGTCTACATCAAAACATTACAGTAAGTTTATGTGGACATGTGTCCGAACATCCTACGTTAAGGATGCGGCAAAGAAATTCCCGGTAATGATTTTTGATTGTGTAATTTACCTCGGATGTGCAATTTTACTCACTTATTTATTTGCAGTTGGGCATAATAGTTGGTTGATTGTCGTTTGTTCTGTTTTACATCACAACACATCACAACAACGTGTTCAGTGTCTAATATACCCTGCACGTACGGCGTAGCAGATGGGAATGTGGACGCTGAATATTAACTTTATGCTGAACGTTATCCTTGGAGGCAGTTACCTGGTGCAAGAACGTTTGTGCGGGTCCACTAACTCTTGCAAGGAGCTGACTCATTTGTGAAGACAGTTGTAGATATTGGGAGACGTCGGGATGTACTAATGCCTGAGCTTGAAGAACGAGTTTTCCGTACTGTGGGTGAAACACCATTATCTATCACAAGAAGTGCAAGAAGGGCAGAAGTTAATCTCATGACGATATGACACATTCTGTATGAAAATCTTCTGTACCTGTATAATCTTCAAGGGCCTCAGGGAATAATTGAGGCAGACTTTCAGTCGAGAAAGTTGGACGGGTCGAGGGAGATCCCTGTTATCCGAAGGCAGAGTGCTGTGTTTCTCAAATTCTTTGCTTGTACCTTATTCACTGGTTTATCAGGTGATGGGATCTTCAGTTGCCAACCACCTCTGGGTTTATGAAGACCCTCCTGATTTAGAAAGGACGTCTGTATGGTGCGAAAATTGTCGCTTGACCCTAAATAATAAAAAGGGTGCCAAAAGGAATCCCTTAACCCTACTACATTTACAATCCTTGGTGTAGGCATTCAACTCATGTGCCCAGTACTGATGTACTGAGAGAACGTATCAGAAATGGATTTGACCAGATCGGAAGCTTTCTACAATGTACGACAAAAAGCGGGCAGCATGCTCACGGGATGCATGGACGCAGAAGGTGGTCACCTAGAGAAATATTTGTTAATGTATATGTATTTGGTATATGTATCATTCTTGTGCCATGACTAATAAATGCTTTCGTACGTCCTAAGCGAAAGATTTTTGGACCAGTGTCCATATAAACTTGTAATGTTTTGACATCAAGAGTAAGCTCCAAAACATTATGACACGTTTTATGCAACCTGCTTGTTACTCATAACATTCTTCTTGCAAAGACGCCGACGTACGGAGGCGTGCAGAAAGTGACGCCTCTTAATTTGTTGTATGTTCTCAGTACAGATATCCAAATGTTATCGAAATTACTCGGTCGACTTTCTCGCTTCGCCGGCGAAATTTGCTACCCTCTGCCACTACAGAGCTTCAAATTCTAGCGCGCAAAGTGGCGGCGTGTAACGAAACTACGTCGATGGGTGAAAAACAGCGTGCGGATGACATGGTCTCGAACGATTTCGGCGTCAGTGATACTTTGTGGCGGAACTCCATTGATGTTCTATTGCTTTCGGGCTCAAAAGCGTGAACCCCGTTCTCATAGCTTGCCACAATGTTGTTGTTCGCCCCCGGTAGCTGAGTGGTCACCGCGATAGAATGTCAATCCCAAGGGCCCAGGTTAGATTCCCGGCGGGGTCGGAAATTTTCTCCGCTTAGGGACTGGGTGTTGTGATGTCCTAATCATCGTCGTTACATCCCCATCGACGCGCAAGTCGCCGAAGTTGCGTCAGATCGAAAGACTTCCATCCGGCGAACCGTCTACCCGAAGGGAGGCCCTAGTAACACGACAATGTTGTTAAGGAACGTATCATCTCACGCTCAATGTGCAAAATAAATTGTTCACAGATGTCCTATCTCCTAAGTTTCATGTCAGTAACGAGCATTCGAGGCACCCCGCCGAGTACAGATTTCTATACGGCTGTTGTGCGATAGTTGTGATAGGCAACACTTACCAGAGAACTGTGTCTGCACTAAGTGATGATTTTCGCCGACGAATACATCAACCCGATTCCGACGAGTCGTTAGTTGCTGAACACCACCGTCCAGTCCGAATTCTGTCACACAAGTTGGGATGAGCACCACCGCTTCCTTCATTACGAGCGCGAACAGCCCAACGTCGCACATTACTGATGTCGATGCAATCGTCAGCGTACACGGCTTTCATTCTTCAATGGATCTGAGGCAGCGTCTTGGTTTCTGCGGTTAAGAGTTCGATTACAGCACGCTATTTCTCAGACACCGACATACGTCACACAGCGCGATGTTCCACGCTAGAATTCGGAACCCTATGGCCACTGAGGCTTGCAACTTGCGTCAACGAAGCGCAAAAGTCGACCGAGTAATAGGCATGGCCTGAAACACCTTAATATACATTGAGAACAGGATAAAAATTTCGGAGGCATTACTTTTCAGCATACTCTCACAGAATGGCCCCTTATTTGCTGTTCAAAAGCAAAGAACAAAAATGAAGACAAAGTTCAACCTCTGCCTTCGTCTGTTAAGTATCCAGACCTGAACACCAAGGCACCAGTTCATATACTTTTCATTTAACTGCTGGCGGGAATAAGTACGACATGAAGTGCGGCGTCAGAAAAGGAACGAATCTATTTACATTCCTGTTGATCCATTTCTCATGGCTATTACTCCACAATAATTTGACCATGAAGTGTGTCTTTACGCTCCGACATTAAAATGTTTCTACTCATTAGCGGTTACATGAGCAGTTCACTGCGTTTCACCAGAAGACTGACAAAAAGGCGACGAGATTAATGCTGTAAATTCTAACACTTCATAAATAGCTTTTATTAGTGGGATTCACCTATAAAATACAACAAATTTGTATCAACAAGTGTCTATATTCGTTTCCAAGAAATCGAAGGATTTACTTGTGCACGTCATTTTACGTGATCCGTTCAGCAGGTTCGCCTTTTTTTTACGTCCTGGTGACCCCAACATCACGTCTGTAGTAGACTGCTTCTTTTACTGACAGTGAGTGGTAGATTTTCACCAAACTTTCACAGCGCGAGCCGAAAAACATTCATGCACATAAACGCCTCGATATATCTTTATCTACATCTAAGCTAAGCACTACGGTGTCCTCAGGAGTGTATCTCCTGTACCACTATCGATTCATCAGATACAAGAATATCGTCAGTAGTGCCCCAGGGAAGTGTGGCATGTCCGCTGTTATTTTCTACTTAAATAAATGATCTTGCGGACAGGGTTGGCAGAAATCTGCGGTTGTTTGCTGAAGACGCTGAGGCGTATGGGATTCTGTCGAAGTTGAGTGACTCTGGTAGGATGCGAGATGACTTAGAGAGAATGTCTAGTTGGTGTGATGAACGGCAGCTAGCTCTAAATGTAGAAAAATGCAAGTAAAGTGAACGAGTTGGAAAAACAAACCAGTGATGTTCGGATACAGCATTAGTAGTGTTCTTCTGATGACCTCGATGTTGAGCGCCCATAAACCCCAATACAGACACACTAGTTTTCTTCTAGCCACAGTCACGTAGTTTAAATACAGGGTGTTTCAAAAATGACCGGTAT
Organism: Schistocerca cancellata; assembly: GCF_023864275.1. Taxonomy (NCBI): domain Eukaryota; kingdom Metazoa; phylum Arthropoda; class Insecta; order Orthoptera; family Acrididae; genus Schistocerca; species Schistocerca cancellata. The sequence goes on from NC_064634.1 coordinate 121,417,177, forward strand.
ATTTGAAACGGCAATAAAAACTAAACGAGCAGCGATAGAAATACACCGTTTGTTGCAATATGCTTGGGACAACAGTACATTTTCAGGCAGACAAACTTTCGAAATTACGTAGTTACAATTGTCAACAACAGATGGCGCTGCGGTCTGGGAAACTCTATAGTACGATATTTTCCACATATCCACCATGCGTAGCAATAATATGGCGTAGTCTCTGAATGATATTACCCGAAACCTTTGACAACGTGTCTGGCGGAATGGCTTGACATGCAGATGAGATGTACTGCTTCAGCTGTTCAATTGTTTCTGGATTCTGGCGGTACACCTGGTCTTTCAAGTGTCCCCACAGAAAGAAGTCACAGGGGTTCATGTCTGGCGAATAGGGAGGCCAATCCACGCCGCCTCCTGTATGTTTCGGATAGCCCAAAGCAATCACACGATCATCGAAATATTCATTCAGGAAATTAAAGACGTCGCCCGTGCGATGTGGCCTGGCACCATCTTGCATAAACCACGAGGTCTTCGCAGTGTCGTCTAAGGCAGTTTGTACCGCCACAAATTCACGAAGAATGTCCAGATAGCGTGATGCAGTAATCGTTTCGGATCTGAAAAACGGGCCAATGATTCCTTTGGAAGAAATGGCGGCCCAGACCAGTACTTTTTGAGGATGCATGGACGATGGGACTGCAACATGGGGCTTTACGGTTCCCCATATGCGCCAGTTCTGTTTATTGACGAAGCCGTCCAGGTAAAAATAAGCTTCGTCAGTAAACCAAATGCTGCCCACATGCATATCGCCGTCATCAATCCTGTGCACTATATCGTTAGCGAATGTCTCTCGTGCAGCAATGGTAGCGTCGCTGAGGGGTTGCCGCGTTTGAATTTTGTTTGGATAGAGGTGTAAACTCTGGCGCATGAGACGATATGTGGACGTTGGCGTCATTTGGACCGCAGCTGCAACAAGGCGAACGGAAACCCGAGGCCGCTGTTGGATCACCTGCTGCACTAGCTGCGCGTTGCCCTCTGTGGTTGCCGTACGCGGTCGCCCTACCTTTCCAGCACGTTCTTCCGTCACGTTCCCAGTCCGTTGAAATTTTTCAAACAGATCCTTTATTGTATCCCTTTTCGGTCCTTTGGTTACATTAAACCTCCGTTGAAAACTTCGTCTTGTTGCAACAGCACTGTGTTCTAGGCGGTGGAATTCCAACACCAGAAAAATCCTCTGTTCTAAGGAATAAACCATGTTGTCCACAGCACACTTGCACGTTGTGAACAGCACACGCTTACAGCAGAAGGACGACGTACAGAATGGCGCACCCACAGACTGTGTTGTCTTCTATATCTTTCACATCACTTGCAGCACCATCTGTTGTTGAAAATTGTAACTACTGTAATTTCGAAAGTTTGTCCGCCTGAAAATGTACTGTTGTCCCAAGCATATTGCAACAAACGGTGTATTTCTATCGCTGCTCGTTTACTTTTTATTGCCGTTTCAAATATACCGGTCATTTTTTAAACACCCTGTATAAGGCCGTAATGTTGCAAAACCGTATTTAATTGAATGAGCATATAGGACTGTAGTAGGGAAGGCAAATGGGACAATTTTGAGAACGTGTGGTTCATCTGTGAAAGAGACAACATATAGGACGCTAGTGCAACCTGTTCTTGAGTACTGCCCAAGTGTTCGCGATCCATACCACGTCGGATTAAAGAAAGACATCGCAGATATTCAGAGGCGGATTGATAGGTTTATTGCCGGTGGGTGAAAACAACACACAAGTTTTACGGAGATGCTTCGGAAACTCAGGTGGGAAACCCTGAGTGAACGCCACGTTCTTCTCGAGGAACACTTAAGAAAATTTAGAAAACCGGAATTTGAAGCTGACTACTACTGGTTCAGGGTACACTCTACCAAACACGGTACCATGGACTGCGGAAGATGTATATAGATGTAGATGGTAGATCACCATTCACCACTTTTAATCGTGAATGCAGTGCTGCAAAATCAAATGAGGCTAAACTTCCTTGTTATCTCTCAACTCGCTGATTTGATCTTCGGGGCCTTTTCGCAAGATAAATATAAGAGGCAACAATATGCTTGATAATTATTTTAGGTACGCTCATTCAGTACTCTAGAAATTTTACGAACAAAACTACATCTTAATTAACGGCTCACTTTTAGCGTGTGTCGCTGTAAATGCATAGATATCGTCGTGGCACAATTACGGATACTAAGTGAAACCTTTATTAATGCACTTGTCTATATTACCTTCTGAAATTCATTTTTGGAGGTCGTCACACCACAAACCGTTCAGTACACATATTCCCAAATATTTAATGCGCACCACTGTTTCTACTGATTGTTTGGTAATCAGGTGATCAAAGAATAACGGACCTAGTTTCTTATTTACGTGCAACACGTTACATTTCTTTGTGATGAAAGGAAACTGCCGATCCCTGCACCACCCTTCGATCCTCTGCAGCATTCCTAACATTTCGCTTCAGTTTCATGCATTGCGAGTTTTCCATTATCTTTGACACAGTCAGGGAACAGCGTCAAGAAGCTTCCAACGTTATACGGGGTGTATCATAATGAATGAGGTAAACGCATAAAGTTGGAAGTACACGATACTAGAACCAAAAAAAGTCTGTGTAAACATAGGGTCGAAATTGCATACCTTAAGAGTTACGAGCAATTTTTCATCTTCGATACTGTGAAACAAATCTCTTTTACTGCAAGCTCTTTGCTTTCCATATTTTGGGATGTGGCAGTATGGACCAAAAAAAAAAAAAAAAAGACCAGTAAACTTGTGCTCTAAAATGCATACGTTACGAGCTATGAGCAGTTTTTCATCTTCGCTACCTTGAAACATAACCCTTGAAATGAACAAATGCTCACAACTTTTAATGTATTCATTTTTGAGCACATATTTACTGGACTTTCTTTCTTGTTTTGGTCCATACTGCTACTTCCCAAAATATGGGGAGCAAAAAGCTTGCAGTAGAAGAGATTTGTTTCACAGTATCGAAATGAAAAACTGCTCGTAACTCTTAAGGCTTTCGACCTATGTTTACTGAGAATTTCTTGCTTCTAGTACTGTGTACTTTCAACTGTATGCGTTTAAGACATTAATTATGATACTACCTGTATACGCTGAGGTGAGAAAAGTCATAAGGCACGATCTGCACTTATACAGCTGGCGATAGTATCGCATACACAAGGTATAAAAGGGCAGTGCAATGGGAAAGTTGTCATTTTCACTCAGGGAATTCACGTGAAAATGGTTCCGACGTCATTATGGCCACAGGACGGAAGTTAACAGAGTTCGAACGGGGAATAGTGGTTAGAGCTAGACTCATGGAACATGCCGTTCCCGAAATCGTCGATATTCCTCAATCCGCAGTGTCAAGAGTGTGCCAAGAATGTGAAATTTTTCGGCATTATCTCTCACCAAGGACAACGCAGCGGTCGACGGCCTCACTCAACATCCGAGAGCAACGGTGTTTGCTTAGAGTTGTTAGAGCTAACAGACAAGCAACAATGCGTGAAATAAGTGTAGAAATCAGTGTGAGACATTTGACGAACTTTTCCGTTAGTACGTTGTTTTGGTCTTTAGTCCTGAGACTGGTTTGATGCAGCTCCCCATGCTACTCTATCCTGTGCAAGCTTCTTCAGTTCCCAGTACCTACTGCAGCCTACATTTTTCTGAATCTGCTTAGTGTATTCATCTCTTGGTATCCCTCTACGATTTCTACCCTCCACGTTGCCCTCCAGTACTAAACTGGTGATCCCTTGATGCCTCAGAACATGTCCTACCAACCGATCCCTTCTTCTAGTCAAGTTGTGCCACAAACTCCTCATCTCACCAATTCTATTGAATACCTCCTCATTAGTTATGTGATCTACCCATGTAATCTTCAGCATTCTTCTGTAGCACCACATTTCGAAAGCTTCTATTCTCTTCTTGTCTAAACTGCTCATCGTCCGTGTTTCACTTCCATACATGACTACACTCCATACAAATACCTTCAGAAACGACTTCCTGACACTTAAATCAATACTCGAAGTTAACAAATTTCTCTTCTTCAGAAACGCTTTCCTTGCCATTGCCAAACTACATTTTATATCCTCTCTACTTCGACCATCACCGGTTATGTTGCTCCCCAAATAGCAAAACTCGTTTACCACTTTAAGTGTCTCATTTCCTAATCTAATTCCCTCAGCATCACCCGACTTAATTCGACTACATTCCATTATCCTCATTTTACTTTTGTTGGTGTTCATCTTATACCCTCCTTTCAAGACACTGTCCATTCCTTTCAAATGCTCTTCCAAGTCCTTTTCTGTCTCTGACAGAAATACAGTGTCATCGGCGAACCACAAAGTTATTATTTCTTCTCCATGGATTTTAATACCTACTCCGAACTTTTCTTTTGTTTCCTTTACTGCTTGCTCAATATACAGATTGAATAGCATCGAGGAGAGGCTACAACCCTGTCTCACTCCCTTCCCAACCGCTGCTTCCCTTTCATGTCCCCCGACTCTTATAACTGCCATTTGCTTTCTGTACAAATTGTAAATAGCCTTTCGCTCCCTGTATTTTACCCCTGCAGCCTTCATAATTTGAAAGAGAGTATTCCAGTCAACGTTGCCAAAAGGTTTCTCTAAGTCTACAAATGCTAGAAACGTAGATTTGCCTTTCCTTAATCTTTCTTCTAAGATAAATCGTAAGGTCAGTATTGCCTCACGTGTTCCAACATTTCTACGGAATACAAACTGATCTTCCCCAAGGTCGGCTTCTACCAGTTTTTCCATTCGTCTGTAAATAATTCGCGTTAGTATTTTGCAGCTGTGACATATTAAACTGATAGTTCGGTAATTTTCACATCTGTCAACACCTGCTTTCTTTGGAATTGGATTATTATATTCTTCTTGATCCATTAACCAGTGCGGCAAAATTTGACATTAATGGGCAATGGCAGCAGACTAGCGCCAGCGCTAACAGCACGACATAGCCTGCAGCGTCCGTCCTGGGCTTCTGACCACATCGTATGGACCATAGACGAGTGGAAAACTATTGTCTGGTCAGATGAGACTCTATTTCAGTTGGTAAGAGCTGATGCTAGGGTTCGAATGTGACGCAGACTCCACAGAGCCATGGACCCAAGTTGTCCACAAAGCAATGTGCAAGCTGGTCGTGGCTCCTTAATATATTGGGCCGTGCTGACATGAAATCTACAGGGTCCTGGGTATGTTCGGCTACTTTGACACCATTTATAGCCATTCAAAGACTTCATGTCCAAAAAACAACGATGGAAGGTTTATGGGTGATAATGCGCCCTGTCACCAGACCCCAGTTGTTCGTGATTGGTTTGAAGAATATTCTGGACAGTTCAAGTAAATGCATTAGCCACCCACATCACCCGACATGAATCCCGTCGAGCATTTATGGAATGTAATCGAAAGGTCAGATCGCGCACAAAATCCTGTACCGGTAACACGTTCGCGGTTATAGACTGTTATAGAGGAAGCATGTTTCAGTATTTCTGCAGAGGACTTCCAAAATTTTGTTGAGTCCGTGCCGCGTGGAGCTGCTGTACTACGTCTGGAAAAAGGCGGTCCGACACGATTTTTGGAGGTATGTGATGGCCTTTGTCACGTTCTTGTAATCATAAAGTAATAGACCCATATCGTTTCCCTTTGGGACGCCATATTCTGCATTTATGCTTGAAGATTTCTCTCCTCTGAGAACGAGAGAGTTCCTTCGTTGGTGTTCAATAACTGCTGCATTCTCCGTTTTGCGGCAACGCAAGTTGGAAAATGCAGGAAGTACTTATAAGTCATACAGTTGTAACTCAATCACCGGGTGTTTATGATGAGGTGAAAAAGTAACAGTCGAAGTAATAAGTCGAAATAAAATAATGTTTTTGGAGACAATGACTGCTACATGCCGCAAGCTTTTACGGACATCATTTAACAGCGAACTTCCGTGCCAGAAACATAGGGTCAGAACTAAATTACGGAGCCTGGCAGATCGCCGGCGTCGTGTAACGACTCCAGCATTTGGCAAAGCTCACTGTACCGCATAAAACGTTATTTCCTATTCCATATCACTACTTCGTAAACAGTAGTACTACGTGATTGTCCCAATATCTCACAGTGCTGTGCAGTCGCGAGATAAGTCTCCATTGTTACAACTAGTCGCTGATAATGTAATGAACAATAAAATGCCACACGAATAATGAGCAGCCAACGGATTCACATTTGAGTTGAGCTTCGGTTCGTGTTCGTCATTCCTAGCTGACTTCTCAGAAATACAAGATTAACTTAAAAGACTGGTATGGCAAGCGGATATTGTGAATCAATTAGAAAGAACAAAGTTATCTAACTTTTCAATTTTTCCGTTCATCTTAACCATCCTAGAAGTAGCAGACTGTGAGATAAATTTAAAAGGTGTCCCTGGAAACGTGTGATATCTTACACGTAATTCAGACTGTTTGAGTCACATGCGTTTTCGTGACGAGATAGATGCAAGTGTGATTAAAAAAATTAAATAAAGAACATTCCATCAGTACCTCTTCAGTTGTCTCCTCTGTTCTTATTCATCGGAGACTGTTTTCTTCAGCCGCAGTTCAACCCGTGAGAAGAAAACAGCCTATTCACTACTGCACCACAAGATCAAAAATTGTAATGTGCTCTGTTGCTCTCAGAGAAAATCTGGTCCGGAAAATGGATCGAAAACTGTAGCTATCAGCAGTCTGACCCTAACTTTCCAATCTTCTTGTGTTAACATTATCAGCCCGATGATGATAATTAAAAAGTACGAGACCCCTATAGTCACAGACAGTCAAAGAAATTTCTGCGGACAAATCCAGCTCGGATGCTCCGGCTAACGATTTTTCCAGCTTCCTGTTTATCTCAGCGACATATTGTTCTTAGCGAAAACTAAAAATGTAAATATTGGATGATACTGTTAGAGGTTACAGTCGTCTCAATTGTATTTCCTATCAGAAAGGTAGCTTTTCTTCGCGCTGCTTTTGTGTAGTGCCTAACGTACTTTAGTGTAGGTAAATGTGATGAGCGGCTGTGGATTGTAGTTTCATGTTCGCGTTTCTGAGAAAAGGGAAGGCAACAGGTGAATGATGATGCCATCATGAAGCCTGTATATACATCTCACATCCACCTAGACGGCAGCAGAGCTTGACGTCGGCTAACGGGCGGGTCACTACCGACAGTGTCACTTGTCCTCACTCCATGGGACTGATGTCAGGTATCGAATTTAAGACAAGACACTTGTGAAATCTTCTTTCCCTACCAGGACTGATCTCGAGTACCCACTTGTTAAGCACCGCGTCACTAGAGTGGATGAGCTGCAGAAAGTAACCTAAGCTTAGGTTGAATAGTGCCAAACTTCGAAAATCAGAATTGCCAATAACTGTCGCTTCTCTTCACCTCCATCGTAGGACGACATGCTTGCCCACCACTCTTATTGGGCTGAATTTACCGGATCCAGAGGACGTCCTAAAAATTGACACTAGCTTAGTATCCGGCATTGAACGGCTATGCGTTTATTCTAATCTTCTGTTAGCCCATCTCCTCGTTCCCCCTCTCCTCTCCCTTCCAGTCGCTCCACCCCCCCCCTCTCTGTCCATTTGCTCCTGGGCCCCTCTGTCCATCTGATGCTTCCCCCACTGTCCAGCTCCTCCCCCTCTCTTCACTATCTCCTCCTACTTCTTCTCTCGCCCAACCCCCTCCTCTGCCCTCTCCTTGATAATTTCCTCCTCTTTCCCTTCTGTGTTCATCTCCTGCTCTTCATATTCATGTCCATCTCCTCCTCTTCGATTTTTCTGTACACTTTCTCTCCCCCTCTCCCATCTCTCCACCTATATCTTCCTTCTGTCTCTTTATCCATCTTTTCCACTCCTTTCTCTCTGTCCAATTCCTGTTCCCCAAACGCTGTCCATTTCCTCCTGCTCCTATCTCTATTTTCTCCTTTCCCCAAGCTGTCTGTCCATCTCCTCGTCCTTTATCCTCTCCACATTATCACACTCACTCCAATAGGAAGCTTGTGGTTCTTACCCCTACAGTATTTTTTCCAGATTGTAATTAATATACCGAACTTGATTAATATCATCCTATGGGTTTACCAGTTGCTTTCTACCCGTGGCTTTGCCCACATACCCACATGCAAATATATTTCACATATTTCACTCGTATTTCATTGGTATGTCTATCGAATGTCAGCCTTTAGTTTCAGTTTCACACAGCGCAATGTTTATAACTTATCTTCTCAACTGTGTGCTGTAAATGATGTAATGGTGCAGGTACATCCAGTGGTGTATGTCCCTGCAGTCTGTAAAATGCTTTGTGAATCGAATAGTAATAAAGAAATAATAAATTAAAATGACATGTGCGATGCGTCAGTTTCTCACGCATGTAAGTTTTTATGGTGCAATATCCCCTGAACTGTGTGTCGCACGATGATATATACATTTTTAGGTACATCTAGCGGCATATGTGGATACGGTTTGCGAAATGTGTTGCGAATTGAGGTGGTGCAAAGAAGTTATAAATGAATACGCAATGTATCATGCGGTACTTTTTCACGTATCTCAGTATTTGACACCATATCTCCTGAACAATATCTCGAAGAATAGTATATTTTCACAGGTAAATTTAAAGACAGACGTGTATATCGTGTCCGATTATCATTTTGCGAGCAGAGTTAGTAGCAACGAAGTAATAAATTTAAATGTGGTACATGATGCAGTATGTTTTCGCGCATCTCTGTGTTTATGACATGGTATCTCCAGCACTAAGTGTCATACAATAACGTAATTATTTTGGTACATTCAGGGCGTATGTGAATACTACCTGCAAAATGCATCACGAATGAAGCTGGTAGTAAAGGACCAATATATCAAAACGTCAATCATCATATGGAAGTTTTAATGCACGAACAGCGAAAAGTGATAAACTTTTTTTCCTTTCATCATTTTGTGGCGGTTGTCAACGAGAAAAAATTTTCGTAAGCGAATGGAATTATGTGTGAAGTTTTTTGCAATTCTCTAAATACTCGCATTCTCAAATACTGTATGACTAAAGTAAGTGTGTTGTCTCGTCATATGCTATACTGCTTTTTCACGGCAGTCCATTTATTATGTGGGTCGGTCTTACCACCACAGTGATCCTTTCCAAACAGTAGTAAATGATAAGTGTATCAAGTCTGATTGAAATCGGCCCAGTCACTTCGGAGGAAATTTGATGCATAGATACATAGGGGTACATACATGCATACGTATGTACATTCATCCATATGTACATCTATTTTTATAATTGGTACTCATTCGCTCTTTTAGTGAATCAGTGCTAAGTTACGCGTCATTTGACATTTGCCTCAAGAAAGAACATTCTCAGTGGTCTTGTTGCTTGTTTTGCTGACAGCTACTCTGTTTATTTCTGCTTCCTGACAGCACCTGTCATTGCAGCTGTTTGCATCTTAAGATGTAGAACAGTTTCGACTGACGTCAAGGAAATCCCTCTGATATTTTGGTCGGCTCAGAAATTATCTCAAGAGTACTCCTGTGCCACTGAAAATCTTCCACAGGGTAATTATCCACTGCTATACCCATTCTACCCTAACAGACGGCCATATTACGAGAGACAGTTGGGAAACAAGTGACTCCAAAGTATATTCTTGGCGACGGTCACCAAAAGCCGACAGTGCTCTAAGTGACTAACTCGATGTCTCAGGGCTCTCATTCACCTCATTTACTACCTGTATAAAGTCCTGTATACTGTCGTCTACATAACAATGTATCACAACAATTGTACAAACATTTCCTCGAATGGTCGACAGAGAGGCATAGTGCCAAATGGTGAAGAGTTCAGTGATCATTATTCCCACGGTATTTCAAGAATCTTCTTTTAGCAAAATAGGTACAACAAAAGGTATTTCGCGGTTGTAGGCATCATAGACAATTTAAATACAAAAATTTTTCGAAAGTAAAAGGTTATGAAAGGCCGTCATATGAAAGCTAAGCTCGGTCATTACAGACGTTATGCAAAACCTTGGCATGTACGCTATGTAGAAGCTGACCACTCTGAAAAATGTCAAGCTTAAAATGAGCCAATAATACAACATTTGTGGAATCATCAAGATATCAGCGATTTTACAAGGATAGCTGCATAAAGACTTCTAGGTTTTCTCATCTATTAAAGTCTCCGTCATTCTACGAGAAGACTACAGAAAGTAAGTAACACGTGTCATCGCACGCTAAGACCATTGCACAAGAAGAATAGTGAGTTGTCAGAAGAGAGTACATGTTCCGGGTTTTCTACAGACACGCTTCAGCTGCGTTGCAAATAACAGCTGCCTCACAGTGTCAGAGTGAAATTGTGACCTAATCGTTTTCTTAACCAAATCTCAGACTAGAATGCCATTTGCAAACTACTTTGGGATCGGTACTTGGGCAATGTATTGCTGTATTAACAAACATAGGGTCGAACCCTACACGTCTACTATCATGCTCGTACTGGATTTCACTGCAATATTGAAATTCACGTCTAACCCTGCACTGTAATTACCCAGGCATGAGCATGTAAGGCGAATTATTACGTAACACAGTTTGAAACATATTGTCTGGTACATACTATGTAAGCAGAAAATTCATGTCATATATTCCATGGCCACGCGGAATCCTCTAGAAGAACTGGGCCTACATGAGACACAATAGAGCCCTATATACATACAGAGGGTTCCAAAAAAATGTATCCACTATTTAAAAGTCCATAACTGGCAAACTAATTGACGGAGTTGTCTCATTTTTGTTAGTGTAATAGATTGTAGTTCCGGCAATCGCCACACAAACGTTGTATTGCGTTATTTTGTCCTCTCAGATGACACTCGCCAGATAGTCAGTGTTTTGTTCTTAGTCGCACCTAGCTAGTCGAGTAAACATGACTGGCGCAAGGCTTTCGTTCGCTGAAAGGAAGTCAGTTTTGAAGTGGTATTTTAAGTACGAAAACATTAATGAGGTTCAAAGGCAATGACAAAATGAGTATCAAACCTAGACACCGACAAATTTAACGATTCGTCGCATTCGAGACAAATTTTTAAACCAAGGGCTGTGTTTAAGATGTACACAAACAACGATCTGGACGACCTGTAACAGTAACAAGTCCAGCTAACTCCCGTCGTGTGTTACAACAATTCACTCGCTCACCACAGAAGTCTGTGACACATTGTGCCCGTGAAACTGGACTGATTCGCTCAAGTGTTCGGCGAATTTTGAAGACAGAAAAGTGGAAGTGCTACATCCCACGATTGCTACACGCAATGAACGAGGATGGCCCAGATCGTAGAATGGATTACTGCGAGTGGTTTACTAACATGGTGCGCAACGATGAAGAGTTTGCAGAGTTGATTGTGTGGTCTGATGAGGCACAGTTCAAGCTCAATGGTACAGTAAATCACCACAATTGCTTCTACTGGGCCGCCGAAAATCCGAACGTCCATGTAGACAAAGCCGTCAATTTCCCAGGAATAAATGTGTGGTGTGGGTTGTCTTACCGGAGCTTCATTGGGCCATTCTTCTTTGACAGCACAGTTACCGGTGAGGTGTACCTTCAGAAGCTTCAGACATCCATTTTACCTGTCATCCGAGACTTGCATGGAGACGGAAGAGTTTACTTTCAACAAGATGGTGTCCCACACCACTACCAAATTTGTGTTAGGGCGTATCTCGACGAAAATCTACCAGGAAGATGGCTGGGCTGTAGAGGTGCTGTGGAGTATCCACCACGTTCCCCATACCTAGCTCCTCGGGACTTTTACCTGTGGGGAACACTAAAGGACGTCGTTTATCGACAAAAGCCACGGACATTGGATGAACTTCGAGAATCCATCGTACATTCATGTGCAAATGTCCAACTGAACACGTTGCAGTCAGTAGTTCGTGCTGCAGTTCGGCGGCATCGTTTGTGAGTGGATGTTAATGGTGACCATTTCGAACACCTACAGTGATATCTTTAAGTTGGACTTTAAGCTACAGTTTCACCAAGAATGAGACAACTCCGTCAATTAGTTTGCAAGTTATGTACTTTTAAACAGTGGATACATTTTTTTGGACACCTATCAAGCCGAATTAAATTAAAACAAACGTCCAAACATACCATAAAACTAATACAAACTTGCGATGGTCTCTGCGTAAGCTTCTCAAATAGGCCTACATGTGCTCGCAAAAAAGGGAAGTAACCTGACCTTAACACACTGAAACCAGAAAAAGAGAAAGTACGATGTCCCTGCACCGACAGGCGTTATTATATACTTGATATGTCCACTTTAAGTAAAGATCATGACTTAATCAAATTCGCATATACGTCCATCGAGTACGTCTCAGCCGGGCACCGAAGTTAAAATGTCACATGACGTGGTCGTGTTGTCGCGTTGTAAGCAAGTGCACCGCGGGCGAAGACCTAAGCTGTTATCCCCGTCATCGTTATATCTATAACATCGCGGGATAACACCGCTATCGACACGCTAACTCCGCTTGCGTTAGTGAGACCCATTGTTATTACACATAACAACTCCTGCAGTAAACCGATTAAAAGACAAAGAGCCGCAACCAAAATTAATTAAGTGGACATACCTCCTATAATTAAACTCATAAATCTAGAGACCACTCTGTCGCAGTAAAGACAAAAATTTGTCACCAAGATGTACCCATTCTGTGCCTTCGGTAATCTAAAGCCTCTCGGAACAAAACCTTAAGAGACATATAAAAAAACCATTCTTTGTAGATGACTAATACAATAGCAATATCATTAAATTCACAATAAAAACCATAGTAGGAATCGTTGTACAAATAGAAGTATACTACTGGAATCTTCAGCAGGAAAGCATGTAACCAACACGAAACCAGTGTATGCATAGTATAAGAAATATTCAACAACCAAAACCACTATAATAGAAATACGAACGCCAAAACTTGAGACCCCTTACCTTTTATACAGAATATGAATTTATCCACCAGAATATTTGATTATCTCTTGATAATTTCGCTTAGTCATACGAGATAGGAAGCAACATTATTGCCGACTATTCTTCGAACGTTCGCTTTCGAAATCTCAACAGAAAAACAGTGATACACGAGTAGCTTGCAGTGTCCGCCACTGAAATTTACTGAATGCTCTTGTTACGAAACGTACCGCTTTTCGTTTGGCCATGTTGAGAAACGGCAATACGAGAGTGTTGCATGGACAATAACGCAGGATGTCCATGACCCGCTGTTATGCCGTCAGAGATCCCTTAATCACCACACCAAACGCAGCGGTTTGCGTCGTGACTTTAACTCGCTAATCAGGCTGTATCTAGTTTCCAGCTAATAACTGTGATGTCAAATGATATTGTAGGGAGTCCTTCAGTTGTTCTCGGATGACATGCGCAGATGTTACGGGGTTACGTTGTGCTTGGTGCACAGTTGGCGATCCCCTTCCCCCCCTCACTGTCCCCCCCTCCTTGGCTATGGTCAGAAGTAGTCGACAAACACCTTGATGACGTGTATGTTCTACCTAACGAAGCGAATCGGTCCGACATAAGGCCACTGTCATATCTCAGTGTCCCGTGGTTCGACCACCTGCCCAAATGGAACCCAACAGTGAGGGTTATTTCAGTTTCTGACAGGTGCTGACAACACTGTCTCACACGCTTAAGAGGCATCTCCGTGTCCTTCACAGAGATCGCTCTACATCTGACGCTGTTTACGTTCCTTATACTCTCTACCCGCCATAGTAACAGTACTTAACATGAAAAACACCAATGCACCCTGGTGGCCGTTCTACACCTCACAGAAAATGGCAGCTCTGCAATCATTTACATAGCTGATGATGGTGTGTACGTGTAGGAAAGTACACTAACACTCGTCTATGTCTTACGGGTGTTATTTTTGTTAGGCAGTGCGTAAATAAATGTTAAAAACCGTACAGAAAACTAAAATGTCACGTTTGTTTTTAGTCGGTCCTCTGTTATCGGTCGTTACAGATGAAACGTCTTATCCTCCCGAAATAAAAAATCAGTTATTGCATCTTTGCACTACTCATGTTATTTTCATTTGTTTTCCTTACCGTGTGTTCAGCATATCTTCTCACATGCTTTCAAGGAAGTTATAGGATAGATTTGTAGAAATAATGTAACAGAAACGCTTAGTTCTACATTCTTTTGTCTTCCTGTTACCATATCCTGAAACTTTTCCCTCCTCTTTGTAGCTGTTACCTACGATTTTCTTCTGTTTCCCAAAATTTCTTTTTTTCCTTGAGTAATTACCTTCATAGAATGATTGCTTCTCTCTTCTCTGTCTGTATTAGCTTCATTTTCTAAATTCTTTAACTAGTGGTCAGCATCTGAATCATAGTTTTAGAGAGAGCTGTTCGCGTGCCTGAAATTTTGGTGACAAAGATGGAATGATTATTAAGGCACCCGGTCGTACCACAGCACTAACCAGTCAGGGAATGAGCTGGGCCACGCCTTCTATTCTGCTTACCATCGTTTGAACGCACTGCTATCTCAGATACTGTTTACAACAGTCAGTTACAGACGAAACTTACGACCAGTAACATAATTAATAACGTAAGAATTTAATTCGTTTTCTTTGACTGCGTTGTTTCCCACTGCTGGGTGTTTATTTTAAGCGCCAGAATGACTGAAACTGGATGAGAAAGTGCGCAGGATATCGATAAGACTACTACCTTCCCGGTAAGCAAATCAAATACTGCATGTTACGATGAGTGTTTGTGTACCAGTGGAAAAATATTCCTTTGAGAGAACAAGAAGGCCGAATATGTTCCTCTTCAAAGGACTCTGTCGGATATCAGGTAGGACCAGGTGCCTTCATACTCACTCTATTTTTCTCACCAAAAGTTTTGGTACGCTATAATATTCGTGCTCTATATCACACAACATTGATAATCATTTTCCACAGTCTCTCTTTGCAGCTACGCCTTCATACTCAGCAGCTCCCTCTCGCTGCCATTGTCTGTTTACGTTTCTGTCCCACTGTTTCCTTCCCATTGATTCGCACTGGGTCCCAATAATACTAAGTCCTATCTCAGCAACCATGTCCCGTTTTGCCTTTATTTCCCATTACCATGGTCTCCACCATACCTCGGCAGCTCACAAGTTATAGTGAGGAGGCGGGGGCAGAGGTGGGGGCTCCAACTTATTTTTCCACGTGTTTAAAATGTCAGTCGACAATGCGCCTTCCCCGTCAACTACGTCTTAATTTTCACGTATCTAGGAGGGTCCAGATCACAAAAGCCTCTGTATGGTCTCATCTGTACATTTCTTTTCCACTTTCTCCTCACTCTTCTGCACTCACTGCTTCTATTTCCAGTCATCTATCTTCAACGTTTACTCTCAATGACCATCAATACCTTCTCTCCCTTTAGCTGCCACTGCTATTGTCTTCACCCACCTCTCTCTATCACTGCCACTTTCTCTCACCCACCACCCTCTCTCCTTCTCTCCCACTGGGACTGTCTCCTCTCTCTTTCTCTTCAACTGGCACTGTCTCCTCTCTCCTGCACTGTCACTGTCTCTCAGCTATTCTCTTTCCACACAAAGAAGTGCAAAACATTTGGGTACCAAAATTATTAATGATGAGAGTGCATTGAGGCTTGAGGCAGTTGCTTTTCCGTTTTTCTCTCAAAGTACACTCCTGGAAATTGAAATAAGAACACCGTGAATTCATTGTCCCAGGAAGGGGAAACTTTATTGACACATTCCTGGGGTCAGATACATCACATGATCACACTGACAGAACCACAGGCACATACACACAGGCAACAGAGCATGCACAATGTCGGCACTAGTACAGTGTATATCCACCTTTCGCAGCAATGCAGGCTGCTATTCTCCCATGGAGACGACGTAGAGATGCTGGATGTAGTCCTGTGGAACGGCTTGCCATGCCATTTCCACCTGGCGCCTCAGTTGGACCAGCGTTCGTGCTGGACGGCAGACCGCGTGAGACGACGCTTCATCCAGTCCCAAACATGCTCAATGGGGGACAGATCCGGAGATCTTGCTGGCCAGGGTAGTTGACTTACACCTTCTAGAGCACGTTGGGTGGCACGGGATACATGCGGACGTGCATTGTCCTGTTGGAACAGCAAGTTCCCTTGCCGGTCTAGGAATGGTAGAACGATGGGTTTGATGACGGTTTGGATGTACCGTGCACTATTCAGTGTCCCCTCGACGATCACCAGAGGTGTACGGCCAGTGTAGGAGATCGCTCCCCACACCATGATGCCGGGTGTTGGCCCTGTGTGCCTCGGTCGTATGCAGTCCTGATTGTGGCGCTCACCTGCACGGCGCCAAACACGCATACGACCATCATTGGCACCAAGGCAGAAGCGACTCTCATCGCTGAAGACGACACGTCTCCATTCGTCCCTCCATTCACGCCTGTCGCGACACCACTGGAGGCGGGCTGCACGATGTTGGGGCGTGAGCGGAAGACGACCTAACGGTGTGCGGGACCGTAGCCCAGCTTCATGGAGACGGTTGCGAATGGTCCTCGCCGATACCCCAGGAGCAACAGTATCCCTAATTTGCTGGGAAGTGGCGGTGCGGTCCCCTACGGCACTGCGTAGGATCCTACGGTCTTGGCGTGCATCCGTGCGTTGCTGCGGTCCGGTCCCAGGTCGACGGGCACGTGCGCCTTCCGCCGACCACTGGCGACATCATCGATGTACTGTGGAGACCTCACGCCCCACGTGTTGAGCAATTCGGCGGTACGTCCACCCGGCCTCCCGCATGCCCACTATACGCCCTCGCTCAAAGTCCGTCAACTGCACATACGGTTCACGTCCACGCTGTCGCGGCATGCTACCAGTGTTAAAGACTGCGATGGAGCTCCATATGCCACGGCAAACTGGCTGACACTGACGGCGGCGGTGCACAAATGCTGCGCAGCTAGCGCCATTCGACGGCCAACACCGCGGTTCCTGGTGTGTCCGCTGTGCCGTGCGTGTGATCATTGCTTGTACAGCCCTCTCGCAGTGTCCGGAGCAAGTATGGTGGGTCTGACACACCGGTGTCAATGTGTTCTTTTTTCCATTTCCAGGAGTGTAGTTTAAACATGGACATATTCGCCATATTTCAGATACTACCATTATTTTCTCTGCAACAGCAAGATTTCCTGCTTGTATAAAACGAATTCTATACGCCAGTAAAGTTCTAAAAGTTTTTTTATAGCCTTTGACATATTTACATTCATTAGCACATATAATCAACAAATACGTACATATAATATACAAATAACACAAGGTAGTTTGGTTTACATTTTTCTGGATACTTTGTTCATCTGTCGCAATTCATCAAACACGCGCGGCTTCAGTTATATCTTAAGACTTTAAAAATGTTATTACAAATATTTTACTGAACTTTCAGTCTCTCCAGTACTATATAATGTCTGGCGGTCATTTTACGTTTTTTTCAGGAATGTTAAGACCGTTTCCCGCCCATTTTTCTCTGCAGTACCACTTTTCGGCTATTTGTACAAGCGTAAACCACCTATTATAGAGTGACAGTGCGTCATAACGTTTTATTAACGAAAGAATTGTCACTAAGACGTTGTTGATGACCTCAGAAACCTTGTCGTGTGTTCACTACATCAGTTAAAACTACGTTTACGCCTCAGACCGGATATTACGAGCATAACTATGGTAACTTCCAACATTTTCATTGACTGAATCCAGCAATGGACGATGACATAAAAAAGGTTATTTTAACAAAATATGGTAAAAATTAGGACGATTTGGCATGAATAGAAATTATAAAAGTGACCATCTAGACAATTGGTACTTTTGGTACCCAAAAATTATGATTTTTCGGGAATATCTTGAAAGCGGATACAGATTTTCTGAAATAGGAAAATAATATTTCTAGATCAATGTCTAACGACCGCGCAGTTAAAACATGAGCCACTTCCTGTTGTTGGTTATTTGGATAATTGCGACCCATGGTGCAAAACCGGCTAAAAACCGGCCTCTGCAGTTTTCTGCATAGGAACGGCTACTTTGAAATTCTGGATTTCATATCGAAAGAAGTTTCAAAGTTCCCAGAGAATATCATCTTTGGAAAATGTGTAAAAGTTTCTATGGTCTGTCGTGAACAGAAACTACAGAATTGGTCATGCTCACAATTGGTACATTTCGAACTGAAAAACCACGGTTTTCCGTTTTTTTATTTTTCAGGAAATACCCGTGGACAACTGTTGCTTTTATAAGCTGCCTGAGGTCTCCGCTACATCACATATAATGCAAGTAAACCGGCCGTTTGCTCAATTTTGCTGGGATGGAGAAATTGTGTAATGTTTAAGTTTTGACACTGTCTTGTAGGATAGCTACAGTATGCCCGTTCTTCCGTCAGGCAAACAAATGGTTTCTCGATCGAGGTCTGCCTAAAACACTTAGGCCTCATCTCTGTTATCAATACAACCAGAGACACGAATCCCAAAGCGAGGCCACAACTGTCAAGTCTTGTTTTGCGAATTTATGAAAGCGATGTATCAACGTGCTCCTCCTGTGTGTGACCTGATGCATTTGAATGTTAATTCCATTGTGTAGACCACTGCGCCTGCTCATTGGATTCACATATTACAGTTTTCAAAAACTACATACAACTACTTGCAAAAATCTGGAACAATAGATTGTAATCCAATAAGCCTGACGATGAAAGTTGTTAGAGCTGATAACAAAAAGCATTGGAGTGAACAGACAGCCAGAACATCGTTGGCCCTCCACTGAGACGAGTTCTGATGGACGGTCAGAAAGGTTAGTGGAATGGCGAGGAGTAAGAAGGGCACGATGTTTACCCCCCCCCCCCCAACATGACAGTTTAGTAACCAGGATAACGATAGAGAACGGATAAGCTCATGTATATAAAGCACATGCTGGCCATAATAGGCATGTCATCGTCTACAATGGGCAGACTCCTATTCACATGCAGAGCTCCCTGTTGTTATTTGTATGCAAATTGGCGAGACAGTCGCTTTTGAGGAACATATGTATTAGCATGTGTAACGGGTGCGCTACTCACGCAAGACGTGCAAAACCAAAAGGAAAAGTTATAGAAAAGTCTAGAAATGCTGCGAAAACAGTAAAGGAAAAATAACTACATGTAGGCTATCACACACCGCAACGATATTTGAAACGTTGCAGGCTCCGGTAAAAACGGTTTTCTATAACCGTACATGATAAACATTCCTCTGATCGGGCTTTAGAACAATTTATATGAAGTGTGAATCATTTACATCGATATACTTACATATTTCAAGTACAACTATTCATAAAACTCAAGAATGAGAAGGTATAAATGCGCCTCATCTGTCTTTGTGATTATGTTTTGAGAAGAGGGAGGGGAATACCAAAAAAAAAAAAGAAAGTGATGACCACATAGAAGTAAGCTCTGCTGTTCATATCTTCATAACGAACAAAGTTACAATTAAGGTTATAATGCTGGGCTATGTCGCCCTGGTACGTAAACAATAATCAAAAAATTTCCTGGCAAATTAAAACTGGGTAATGGATCGAGACTCGAAATCGGGACCTCTGCCTTTTACGAGCAAATGTTCTACCACCTTTCTTTAATCACATTTTGTTCGTTATCGTTCGTTGCATTTGTCTGGGGCTGACGTTCCATGACATCCGTTCAAGTTTATCGTTGATACTTTCACTCAGTTATTTTCATTACAGAGGGCTGGCAACCCTCTAACGGAATAGGCTGAGCTACGGTGCCGGCTCGACTCGTCCTCACAGCTTTAATTCCGCCAGTACTTCGTCTCCTACATTCCAAACTTCACAGAAACTCTCCTGCAGACCTGCAGAACTAGCACTTCTGGAAACAATAGTTACTAGATAAATTTCTTTATCTTGCTTCTAGAGAAAATGTTACCCTCATATTGACGTGTAACATTATTTATTTTGGCCGTAGGAACTTTTTAATAGTACATCAGTTTTTAAGGGGTGTGGTGTATATAAGGCGCCTTTTTTTTCGTCATGGGCACCACAATCCCTTTCTTCTTATCAACAAAGATAATATTCACATAAATGGTATCTCAAAGCGGCTCTTCAGTATTTTCGCCAGAGAATGTTACATGACCACTGACGTATCAATGAACCATCTACTGAGTGGACATGTTGCAGCAAAGCACAATTGACTCTCTTCTGTTTGAGCTCAAAATAAAACTGCCGAGGGCTGGAGCTACGACCACTGCATTTATTTAGACTGGTTTGCTTGTATAACTTCAGGCAGAGTGCCATTAATTTCGGATCTTCAGCGGTGCAGTTTATCTAATGCGGGTAAACCAACACAATTATCTGTACATCACATAATCAATGCGCTAAAAGGTCACTCTGATTACGAGCTCGTCTAAATGGAAATGAACCCTGACCTCGTCCGCTTAAAACGTTTGCAATTCCATATCAGCGCTGTGCATCATTCTATCTGTTGGCGCCCTCGCTGCACACGCAAAATGCATGGGGGTGACTTTGACAGGGGAGTGCGATGTCCGAATAGGGTACCTGGAGCAGCCCGAAAGCCAACATTGCTTGAGAAACATTACGCGTAGTATTTAAATGGTGTCTCAATGTAATGGGGCTCCAGAAGTAATTTTGTTTCCATCTTACGAGAGCTATTCCGAAAGTAAAGAACGACAGGTCAGGAAATGGAATTCACTATGAAATCATAACTTTTTTACATGCAACTAGCGACTTCTCTATGTAGCCACTGCTCTAACTTGGACATCTGTTGTAGTTTTGCACCAGCTTTCCAATACCCGCTTCATACAAGGCAGTCTCCAATGATTTCCGTCAATTTTCTTTCCGACAGCTCGTAGTCTGTTTCAAAATGTTATCTTCTTAGCCAGTGGTTCATTTGATTAGAGATGCAAATCAGGTGTCAGGTCCGAGACGTATGGTGGATGCTCAAACACTCCCCGTCGAAAACACTGCAAGTGTGTCCTCATTGCATCTGCAGTGTGTGGCCGAGAACCACCATGAAGAAAGGACTGCATGACAGTTACATTATGTGGCGTTGCATGGAATGAGGCGAAATCTCTAGGTGGTTGCCCGTACTTGGTGGGAGGGACAATTTTCTACGCGTCTTTACGCGCTCTCTATTCGCTGAGAACTGATAAGAGCGACGTTACGCCATTTGTAGGCATTTTCTCTCCAATGTCTAACACATCTCTTCAAAGCTTCATCGCATATTCACTGAGGTTACCCTCTCGCGACCGATCGTTCATTACTTTCTGAATAGCCCTCTCCAACCTAATTTTAATTTGCGCCATATCTTCACACTGCGTGTCATATGTTTCGAAGTATGTTCATAAACAATACATTAAGTCTTCATCAGAATGAAAATTTGCTAGAACTTTCACGGTGCTTCAATGTGATTGCCGTCTTGGAGGTGGTACACCTAGATTTACATGTAGACTAGAAAACGACCTACTCAGCCTAAGTGAAAGCAGTTGTGTGTCTGCACTTTTTCTCACACACATATCACTGTCCTGGTCCTAACTATAATTCTACTAGATTAAAAAATCCAAGATTATCCAGCATCTTGAGATAATGAAAGGTTCAAGTAAGATCCGTTTGATACTTTTGAATGTAAAAAAAGCCAGTGAAATGAATGAAGAGTTAGTTGCAACATTCTCAGATAACGCCGAAAAGCAAGACACTGCAGGTAAATGGCCAGGCAAGTCTCGAACATGAGCCAGAATTGGCTGCCCAGGTATATGATATAAGAGCTATTAAAATCAGTGAAACAACTGCAGCCGGCCCCAGCATAGTTATAGTACCGCTGCGTGCAACCGGACTTTGATCAATATTCACAGTGCGTTGTTACAAACCGACTTCTCTATAGTTTGAGTGGTTGCATCTATTGGAAATTTGTTTTCAAGATTTACTTATTTCTATGTACAGTTATATGCTTAAGCAGGACTACCTTGTTCAGGATGTTCCTTTTCACCAAATGCTGCATATTGAGCAATGAGAGGCTCTGGGACAAATTCTGTCTGTCAAGCAGTTCACTTCTCTACAGATGAAAGGAAAAGAAAACTGGGTATCTGTTACTTGACGATCACTTTCGCTGTGGAAAAGGTAAAGGTACCAGTGATGCAAATCTGATGTAGCGCTTAAAAATGAAAGTAAGACTGAAGAAAAATCAGGGCGTGTTCAATAGGATATGACGACGTATAAGGAGTGTTTTATAATGTAAAATGATGCAGAAGTTTCAAAATGCTCAGGAAAACAGGTATGAGCTGTAGAGAAAAACGAATATAGAATACGTACATTAATCAAAAATGAAAAATATGAATGGAGGACTAAGATCAGATTAAATAACCAACTGATCATTTTGCACATCGAAGAACAATAATGCTACAAAAGAATGGTGCAAGAGTGGTATTAAAATTCAAGATGAAAGGATTTCAATGATAAGATACGGTGAAGACATTCCTATCCGCGGGGACAGTGTAAAGAAATTACAGGATCTGCTGACTGGAGTAAAGCTACTAATGAGTGCAAAATATGGACGGAGAGTAAAATGGAGGACGACGAAAGTAATGGGGAGCAGGAGAAATGAGATTATTCTTACACTAACATCTCACTTGGTGCTCACTAAGTAGAGGAAGTGATATAATTCTGCTACCTTTTAAACAAAATAACACATGATGGATGAAGCAAAGGGGACGTTAAAATGAGACTAGTGCAGTCCAAGAGGGCATTCCTGGCAAACGGTAGGACAATTCAGAGATTGAAATATATCCAACAAATAATAGAGGACGTGGGGCGCAATTGCTACTCTGACATAAAAAGGTTGGCTCAAGACAACTTTGTGGGAAAGGCGAACCAAAGACTGTGTTTTATTAGCAGAAAACTTGCCCTGAAGAGACTACCTACAATACGCTTGTCCACCCTATGCTAGAGTACTGCTGTGCGGTATTGGAGCGTTACAGGATAGGACTGAAGAAGAACATAGAAAAAGAGAAACTTAAATTGTCCAAACTATAATGTGTCAACGAGTCACATTGTGTTTGTAAGAGTATGTGGGTGCCCACACCACCTATGACCGAGGTAATGAGCCATGTGTGGATACCTGCGAGTGTTAGGAACGCTAATAGCAAAGACTGTACACACCGGCATCCTAGAGTTATACAATGTAACTAACATGATCGACCTAATGGTCATTGTCAGCCAGCGATCTAACAGTATGACACCTTGAGCTTGATCTGATGTATTAATATACGTACGCGTTTGTATGTTCAATTTGTTAACCGTATTTTGTGTTTATATGTTTGTAAATATTGCTACTGATAACAAATATTTCTAAGAAAATTAATTGTTTGTGAGATAGAGTTTGGAAACCGTTTGGTTAGTATAAAGTAACAGGGAGTCGCCTTTTGGACGAAGTTGACAACTCGAGAAATATCAAAGGCTTTGAAAAGTGTGGCTTGTAGAACGAGAAGACAATTTGTTTTGTCGCTAGCAATTATGTTAAGATGTCTAAAAAGGTGTAGATACAGAGTATGGCGGCAAGCAAAAGCTTTCATGTGCTACGTTGTGCAAAGACATTGGAGATCAATTGGTGGTGATAAACGCCAGCTCTGAGCGATATTATGAATATTGCGGGTTTGCTGGAGGGTGAATGGTTTAATGAAGACAACCTCACCACACTTCAAGACTGCCATTACAAGCGCTCAGAGGTGTAACTGAGGCGTCCTCAATTAAAGGTGGTGTGAACCCGGTACGTGTGGATGCTCGTAAGTTTTAGAAGCACCTATTGTGCAACAGTGGTAAACAATGACGTGAACTGTGAGTTACTTAATCAGTCAACATAATTGTTCTCACTCAGAGACGTGATTTGGAAGATTATAAAAATGATATGTGCGTAAGACATTTGGTTACGTCAGAGCATTACCACTAATGTAGAACCTTTTTAGTCCAAGAAAGAAAATTTAACAGTATCGTAGTTTTTTTGTGAAATTATTGATCAGCATGGATAATAAATCTTTGGAGACCCCGTAATATAAACAGAATGTCCGAATGGAGTACTGCAACGAACAGGTACCGTGATTGTTCTTAAGTACAGTTATTGGAGTCTCACCAAAGTAAGCAGTAATCATGGATGAATTTAAAATTCTCATAAGCGATTCAAAGGTGCAGTATAGTTAACTTTTCACATTTCTCCGTTTAATTTGAAGGGGTAATGACCTTTCCAAAGAGCATTGGTGCTACTGTTAATTATTAAGCTCTTTTACACATGAGACACTAAATACACTCATTTTATAAACTGTGGCACTGGTCGTTGTATTTAGTGAGCTATATCCAGTGCTAGGACTTATACTGTACAAGATGAGACTGTGGTGTAGTAATGTAAATGTCTGATGGATGAGACCTAAGGACATCGGTACTGTGTCTTTAGTGTTCCTTTTGTTTTGTGTGCATTTAGCCAAACTTGCTCAATGATACGTTTTTGTGATTACGTGGGAGATGAGTAATTGTTCACCATTATCTTAACTTTGAGAACAATCGTTAAATGGAGTATATGTTTTTTGGGATTGGTTTTGTTTAGTGGTACTGGAAAAGGAGGAAGCGTCTCGTGTTGACAGCGGTATCTGCAACCTGTCCATTTCTCCTTAACAGAACACCGTTGTTTGATCATCGAGAGCGATAAAGCAAGTACAACACTGCCAGCGACAGAGAATATTGCCACTCTCATTTGCATACAGTTCGAGGACATGACATGAAGAAATATTATTCGTGACCAGATTCGTGGTGAACTACATTGTAAGTAAAGAAGTTAGAAATATAGCGCGTACTTCAATGTGTGATGCTTTTAATAATTTCCACTACGAAATTCTGTCTCGAATTTGGCAGAAAACCCAAAGAGATTCTGGTCATACATAAAGCACACCAGTGGCAAGTCGCAATCACTACCTTCACTGCGCGATAACAACGGTGAAGTCACTGATGACAGTGCCACTAAAGCAGAGTTATTAAATACGGTTTTTCGAATCTCCTTCACCAAAGACGATGAAGTAAATATTCCTGAATTCCAATCAAGAACGACTGCCAAGATGAGAAACATAGAAATAGATATCCTCTGTGTAAAAAAGCAGATTAAATCACTTAATACAGGCAAGGCCTCCAGTCCAGATTGTATATCAGTCAGGTTCCTCTCAGAGTATGCTGATAAAATAACTCCATATTTAGCAATTATATGCAACCACTCGCTCACAAAACGATCCGTAACTAAAGACTAGAAAATTGCTCAAGTCACACCAGTACCCAAAAAGGAAAGTAGGAGTAATCCGCTGAATTACAGGCCGTATCATTAACGTCGATTTGCAGTAGGATTTTGGAACATATACTGTATTCGAACATTATGAAGTACCTCGAAGAAAACGATTTATTGACGCATAGTCAACACGGATTCAGAAAATATCATTCTTGTGAAACACAACTAGCTCTTTACACTCACGAAGTAATGAGTGCTATCGACAAGGGGTGTCAAATTGATTACGTATTTTTAGATTTCCAGAAGGGTTTCGACACCGTTCCTCACAAGCGTCTTCTAACCAAACTGCGTGCCTACGGAGTCTGGATTTGTTATTTCCTCTCAGAAAGGTCACAGTTGGTAGTAATAGACAGGAAGTCATCGAGTAAAACAGAAGTAATATCCGGCGTTCCCTAAGGAAGTGTTATAGTCCCTCTATTGTTCCTGATCTATATTAACGTCTTACGAGACAATCTGAGTAGCCGTCTTAGATTGTTTGCAGATGACGCTGTCATTTACCGTCTTGTAAAGTCATCAGACGACCAAACAAACTTGCAAAATGATTTAGATAAGATATGTGTAGGGTGCGAAAAGTGGCAATTGACCCTAAATAAAGAAATGTGTGAAGTTAATTACATGAGTACTAAAATAAGTCAGCTAATTTTCTATTAAGCGATAAGTCATACAAATCTGAAGTCTGTTAATTCAGGTAAATACTTAGGGATTACAATTACAAATAACCTGAACTGGAACGATCACATACATAATATTGTGGGTAGAGCAAACCAAAGACTGCGATTCATTGGCAGAACACTTAGAAGGTGCAACAGGTCTACTAAAGAGACTGCTTACACCACGATTTTCTGCCCTAATCTGGGGTATTGCTGTGCGGTGTGGGATCCCCATCAGGTGGGATTGACGGCTGACATCGAAAAAGTACAAAGAAGGGCAACTCGCTTTGTATTATCGCGGAAAAGGGGAGAGAGTATCACAGACATGATACGTGAATTGGAGTGGCAGTCATTAAAACAAAGTCATTTTTCGT
Source organism: Schistocerca cancellata (assembly GCF_023864275.1). Taxonomy (NCBI): domain Eukaryota; kingdom Metazoa; phylum Arthropoda; class Insecta; order Orthoptera; family Acrididae; genus Schistocerca; species Schistocerca cancellata. The sequence goes on from NC_064634.1 coordinate 121,443,559, forward strand.
TGCTACGGGATCTTCTCATGAAATTTCAATCACCAATTTTGTCCTCCGATTGCGAAAACATTTTGTTAGCACCCCACCTACGTAGGGATAAATGATCATCACGATAAAATAAGAGAAATTAGTGCTCGCACAGAAAAATTTAGGTACTCGTTTTTCCCTCATGCCGTTCGAGAGTGGAACGGTAGAGACACATCTTGAAGGTGGCTCATTGAACCCGCTCCCAAGCACTTTATTGTGAATAGCAGAGTAATCATATAGATTTAGTCTGAGTAGAAACGTCACTAGCTGTTCCATGCCAGTAAACGTAAGCTTTCGAGTGCACGAACGTGTTGAGAGTAACAAATAACACGCTAGTTCCCTAACGAAAACAGTCTGTTGCCTGCCATGTACGCGCTCCTCTGATGACTCGATTTAGCAGGCGTTCGATGTATAGGAAATAGACTTTTGTTTTCGGCAGGAACCGTAAGCAGCATTAAAAACGGATGTTGTGATTTCAATCTTGTTTACACTGCAAGAGAATAAAGCTCAGCGCTATCATAACGCTCTGTGCGAATGGAATGAACGCATTGCTGAACAAAGCCGTTCTACATACAAAAACGCCTTAGTCGAGCGCGCAGCAAGATTAAACAATAAATCGGATTTTACGAGTGCGCCGGCCGTTCATTTCCTGCCAGCTTTGTGCTCTTCTGGCGCCGACGGGAACACGCAAAAAGCCCGCCGGAGCACGCAAAAAGTGCGTGCGCCTAACACACTTTGCGCGACTCGAAATCAGTTTGCTCTCGGCGCCGGGCACCCGCCACGGCCGCCGAAATGTTATTGCGGTTCCTGTGTACTGGCCACAACTACGCGGCAAATCAGAGCGCCGAGGGTAAACCGCATCTGCGCACAGCGCGATTTGGTTTGTTGGCGGCAATGAATTTATTCGGGCCGCCACGTGGAAACTCGGCCAGGCAGCAGGGTGCTCGCTGCCGGAAATTACTCCACACGCAAAATTAGAAGCGGTAATGCTGAACGAAAATAATTCGTTCAGTGCCGAACGGGTGCGTCTGTGATACGTGCTTCAACGTTAGCACAAAATACAGCGAAGGAGAATCAGGCTGCAGGTGAGGAAACAGTGTGACTGTCATCAGGTTAGTTACACAGTTGTACAACTGGATGAAATCGTTTGGTACCTTGAGCTTTCAAATGAGTTCCACCTGTCAGTATAGCGCACATGATCCTCTGTAGGTTACTGTAGACAATTTCTGTTACCTGTAAAAATCGGTGGAAGGTACAGAGCTAAAAATATGTTGATGGCAGTTAAGGTTTAAAGTCCCACAGGGTCAGAAAGACTGGTGGATTGTGTTGCCCTAAATTAATGAGAAGTACTCACATTTTTCCACGTTTATATTGGGTAACTTTCTTATCAGTCTGTCTGTCTGGTACAAATTTTTAACACCTGACATCTAGGCTTCCCTACAGCACTGGCTTATTGTGTGAGTAGTATCCCAACTCAATCCAAGGGGGCATGCGAGTGCACAGACCTCTCTCCTCTAAGTATGCCTGACTGTGAACATATGTTCAGTCACACATTCCTTTGGGTTACCTCTGTTCTACAAATTATGTTCTATGTACGCAGATTACAGGCACAAGTGTCAAATATCTGTGTAACAGGTTGTCAGTGCTTATCAGACCTATCAGGGTTTTAACACGTTCCAAGCTCCAGATGTATGTTTCACTGAAGTAACAATTAACTGTATTTCCTTATCTTTATGTTATTAATACAATAATTGCTATAATATTTTGATACACAAGAAAGGAAGTATTCGCAGTGTTAAAAACTACCGCCCTATCAGCTTGCTCTCAATTTTGTAAAAAATTTTCACAAAGATCTTGTTAAACTGAATTAGTTCCACCCTAGACTCAGCCCAACCTATAGAACATGCTGGATTCCGAAGCAATTTAGCACTATTGACCACATTCTGACCGTTAGTGAAGTGATAAGCAGAGCGAATGAATACCAACTGTCTCCCTGCATTGCCTTTGTTGACTTTGAAAAGGCATTTGATTCCGTTAGCCATGTAGCTCTCCTCTAAGCTTTGAGTGAGCAAGGAGTGGGAGCAGCATACATTGAAGTGCTCAGGAAAATCTACGAGAATTCTTCAGCTTATGTTAACATCGGCGAATAAACCCAAGAATTCCGCATCATGAGGGGTGTCAAGCAAGGCGATCCCATCTCCCCAAAACTGTTCTCTGCTGTATTGGAAATGGCTATGTCAAAGCTGAGCTGGGAAGGTAAGGGAATTAGAATTAATGGAAGAAGGCTTACCAACTTGAGATTTGCTGATGATACTGCCTTACTGGCCAAAGACTTCGCAGAGCTCCAAAACTTAGTTACAGATCTTGCATCGGAATGTCAGCTGATTGGCTTGAACATGAACCTTTCCAAAACAAAAGTAATATCCAACAAATGGGTCCCAGCTGGAGATGTGGAAGTCAAGGACAGTCTTCTACAAGAGGTCAGTGAATATGTCTACCTTGGCCAGATTATAAATATGAAGGGAGACATAAGGCCAGAAATCTATCGACGCATCAAGCTTGGCTGGCAAGCATTTGGGAAGAATTCAAAAGTATTCAGATCAAAGATGCCAGTAAATCTGAAGAAAGCAGTATTTGATCAATGCATTCTTCCTGTGATGACGTATGGCTGCGAGACATGGACACTGAAGTCATTTACAAAAGGGAAACTTAGGACAGCACAGATAGCCATGGAGAGATCAATGCTGGGTTATACAAGAAAGGACAGGAAAAGGGCAGATGACATCCGGTCTGTGATGAAGGTTATTGACATCTTAGAGAGAGTAGGTTCCTTGAAATGGCAGTGGACTGGCCACGTTGCACGAAGAAAAGACAACAGATCGACGAAGCTAGTACTGGAGTGGAGTCCGAGAGAGCACCGGAGGCCTAGAGGAAGACCACCAGACAGATGGGACAAAGACATCAAGAAGATCGCTGGTAACACCTGGCAGAGAACTGCCCAAGACCGTCCCACTTGGAGAAGACTTCTGAAAACCTACCTGAATCCACGACTCGAAGAGGCCACATCATCTAATGATTGAAATGGCTGATCATGATGATGATGATGTTGTTATTAATAAGGGCTAATGATGTAACAAATTGTGCAATCTAGATAGTGCAGTCAATGATCATTAATCTCAAGTCACCGCCAAATTCAAGTCCTGACATTCCTTTCATTCAAATATCAGGAAGAAACTTATTTAAGCCAATTATGTGGACTATATCAGTAATAGTGGGGTGCTCTTGGTCTTCATATAATTCCCTATCTCGTCAGCACACATACCATTCATTCGATATCAACGTTGATCGTGTCGAATTCACCGTGGTGCTGAACGGTCAGTGACGATGCGGCTTCTGCATATGGTACGTGTCTCTTGACATGGTAAACGCGATCGCAGCGTGCTCCAGAGGCAGTCGTCGGCTGTATCTGGCTCATAAATCGCATAGTATATTTGCGAAACTGACAAGCGTAAAATTCCTTCCTTAGTTCAGTTACAATGCACTGTCTTTCCTTGTCCATAATCTTGTCATGTACTTCCGTATGGAGAATACATAAATAAAAATTTCGATATCCATGAATAAGTATTATGCAAAAAAAAAGTTTCATGTCCATTCAGTAAGAATATGGGCTTATAAATGTTGCGCAGATGATGAAAATTATTTACATATACATCTTTTGTAATCCTATCTTCCTCAGTTACGTGTTATATTACAGTATATTGATAATTTTTACTTTATGGAGCGTCTGACAGCAACTGAATAAAACATACACTTCTGGCCATTAAAATTACTACACCAAGAAGAAATGCAGATGATAAACGGGCATTCATTGGACAAGTATATTATACTAGAACTGACATATGATTACATTTTCACGCAATTTTGGTGCACAGATCCTGAGAAATCAGTACCCAAAACAACCACCTCTGGCCGTAACAACGGCCTTGATACGCCTGGGCATTGAGTCAAACAGAGCTTGGATGGCGTGTACAGGTACAGCTGCCCATGCAGCTTCAACATGATACTACAGTTCGTCAAGAGTAGTTAGTGACTGGAGTATTGTGACGAGCCAGTTGCTCGGCCACTATTGACCAGACGCTTTCAGATGGTGAGAGATCTGGAGAATGTGCTGGCCAGGGCAGCAGTCGAACATTTTCTGTATGCAGAAAGGCCCGTACAGGACCTGCAACATGCGGTCGTGCATTATCTGCTGAAATGTAGGGTAGAGCCACGGGTCCTAACACATCTGAAATGTAACGTCCACTGTTCAAAGTGCCGTTAATGCGAACAAGAGGTGACGGAGACTTGTAACCAATGGCACCCCATACCATCATGCCGGGTGATACGACAATATGGCGATGACGAATACACGCTTCCAATGTGCGTTCACCGCGATGTTGCCAAACACGGATGCGACCATCATGATGCTGTAAACAGAACCCGGGTTCATCCGAAAAAATGACGTTTTGCCATTCGAGCATCAGGTTCGTCGTTGATTACACCATCGCAGGCGCTCCTGTCTGTGATGCAGCGTCAAGGGTAAACGCAGCCATGGTCTTCGAGCTGATAGTCGATGCTGCTGCAAACGTCGTCGAACTGTTCATGCAGATGGTTGTTGTCTTCCAAACGTCCCCATCTGTTCACTTAAGGATCGAGAAGTGGCTGCACGATCCGTTACAGCCATGCCGATAAGATGCCTGTCATCTCTACTGTTAATGATACGAGGCCGTTGGGATCCAGCACGGCGTTCCGAATTGCCCTCCTGAACCCACCGATTCCATATTCTGCTAACAGTCATTGGATCTCGACCAACGCGAGCAGCAATGTCGCGATACGATAAACCGGAATCGCGATAGGCTACAATCCGACCGTTATCAAAGTCGGAAACGTGATGGTACATATTTCTCCTCCTTACACTAGGTATCACAACAACGTTTCACCAGGCAACGCCGGTGAACTGCTGTTTGTGTATGAGAATTCGGTTGGAAACATTCCTCATGTCAGCATGTTGTAGGTGTCGCAACCGGCGCCAACCTTGTGTGAATGCTCTAAAAAGCTAAGCATTTGCATGTCACAGCATCTTCTTCCTGTCGGTTAAATTTCGCATCTGTAGCACGTCATCTTCGTGGTGTAGCAATTTTAATGGCCAGTAGTGTAATTTTTTGTGCCATATGCGTTTTGCTTTTATTTTCTGCAAGGCATCTTCAGTGGCCTGGAATAGGTACATATGTTTGCTATTTAATTTAGATTTTGGTCACTGTACCTATAGGTTAAAAGCAGTTCTGGTGGTTGGTGTTTCCTATTAAGTAGTAATATTTTGAATTGTACTTACAGGTTGCGTGGACCATTTCCTACATATTGCGCTGTTGTTGCACACAAGCCAAAACATTGCATCGAAATAAGTGTCAAGTTCATAGTGCTGTGAAATGTGGAAAAAAACCGCAAATTGGCATTTAAATAAGAACAACAACACAAAAGATGCACAAGAGCGTAATATGTAGGAAATGGTCCACGCAACCTGTAAGTACAGTTCTAAACATTGCTACTTAATAGGAAATACCAACCACCAGAACTGTTCATAACCTATAGTTACATTGACCAAATTGTAAATTAAATAGCAAACATATGTACATATTCCAGGCCACTGAAGATTCCTTGCAGAAAATAAAGGCGAAACGCGTATGGCACCAAAATTGTGTTTTATTCAGTTGCTGTCAGACGGCCCATAAAGTAAAAATTATCAATATACCGCCATAAAAATTACTTGATTCTCCTCCCTTTTTAGTAAAATCCGAAAGTCACTTGATAACTGTTCCTTTTCAGGAGAACAACGTTCACATGTGAATTGCAAGATTTGAAACAGGAAAGTGAAAAAATATCTTACTGCAAGCTGTATGATCTGTCTTGTAGATGAAACCAATCCAACAAACTCATTCCGCAGCGAAAATGCATTTGCATTTACGTAACATCGAATATTACAGAGGATACTTCGATTAAATTAATAAGAAACTATGAGAACCAGTTAAAAACGCAAAGACGAGTAAAAAAATAGTAAGACGTAACGAGACGCAAATCATCAGCATATCACGCATTATCCTTTAATTCTGCTCCTATATTCATTAAGCAGTACCAGCCATAATTGACAGACGATCAATTCTTGCATCTTACAATTGTCTGATAGCTTCAGTCGCTTTTATTCCCTTAACTTAAATTTAATGATAACAAGTCGTACCAAGAAAAATGCGTTTTTTGAAGGATTCTCGATGTGCCGTTGTCTTGAAACAGTATAAGTTCAGAACACGCAAGCTACCTTACAACAATGCCTTAACCACGATAATGACGTTTCACGCCATTTTATTATAACAAGTCGTACCATTAACGAATGGGTTTCGAGAGATACGCAATTTTCTCTGCTTTGAAACGGCATATATTCATATAAAACCCACCAAATACGGGCTTCAACTAAAATCTAATATGTCGCCTCACATCTCTGTCCTGAAGAGAGATGGCGTCGTATAAACGTAGGTGGCGCTCTTCCATCTCAGTGCTCTACATTCAAAAGCGCGCTGAATATATCTGACATATTACATATTACTCCGCACGTTCGGAAAGATTCGCCAATGCGCTTTTTCCACTCTATGAAGTCAGAAACTCGGCACTCTCAGTGTTGGCTTCTGAAGCATCATCAGTGTGCCGACGGCTTTATTAGCTTCCGATTCCGTGCTAGCGTTTTCCATTGCTAGGTCGTTTTCTAATCCCGGGCCTGATTACGTTGTACCATTTACCTATAGAAGGCAGCAGGCATCATTCTTTTATACCACATACTTTTTAACGAATAAAAACACGCAGTCTCCCTTAATGTTCGTTAAAATTTCATTCTCATGCAACGTTAATTTTAGTATAAGGAAAAGCCATCCCCGCAGATGAGGATTGACGTGAGAAAATGATGGCTGCTGGGTGTGTCTAACGGTACTCGACATATTCAAGTGGACTTCACAATACACCAGTCTCAGACTAAGTGCACAACGCCTTGTTGCCACCTTTCGATACCGAGCGAGGTGGCGCAGTGACTAGCACACTGGACTCGGGTTCGGGAGGACGACGGTTCAATCCCGCGTCCGGCCATCCTGATTTAGGTTTTCCGTTCTACGCAAATGCCGGGATGGTTCCTTTGAAAGGGCACGGCCGACTTCCTTCCCCGTCCTTCCCTAATCCGATGAGACCGATGACCTCGCTGTCTGGTCTCCTCCCTCAAAATCAACTCAACCCACCTTTCGATAGCTTTGGGAAGAGACAACGTAAAGCTGGGAACGCGACCTGCATTGTGTCATTCACCATTGACATCATGCCATGGACAATAAAGATTTTCGGTTGTCAAGATATATTCACCTACTTCATCTGTAACACTACAACTTCATTTCATTTAGCTACCTCGACACTATTTTCTGAATATAAATTACATTTTTGTGCTATTTTAATGGCAAATGTCAATAATTTAAGCAATATAAACCATTTATACATAAACAATTGATTATAATTGAATGTAGTAGACACGCAGACAAACGAAACAGTTGCAAGGTTACAGTGGTCGCGAACGGAAGCAAACTGGCTGTGTTAGCGTGCGTCATTAAGTACACCATCGACGTGGTATCAGAGTGCAGAAAAGCGTTGTAAATTTGCCAGCGGTCATTTCTATGACTCACAGTACACGGTTTAATCAAGAATAAATTGGTAAAATGGTTTAATGGAAGAAGATTACTATGGATCCCGAGTTAATACAAGTTATTCGTTACTGTTGCCAACTATTGTTCCCACGTGATTCATTACATCGTTCCATTAAAAAGTAAGACCGTCTCATTTGGCACATAAGTATTGTAAAACACTTGCCGATGTCGAAGATTTCATATTTGTGAATATTATAGCGATTTCCAGTAAACTATGTACTAAGTGTTAACGGTTTCCTCAATTCCTCGACCAACAAAATGGTTCAAATGGCTCTGAGCACTATGGGACTTAACTTATTAGGTCATCAGTCCCTTAGAACTTAGAACTACTTAAACCTAACTAACCTAAGGACATCACAAACATCCATGCCCGAGGCCGGATTCGAACCTGCGACCGTAGCAGTCGTGAGGTTCCAGACTTAGCGCCTAGAACCGCTCGGACACCCCGTCCGGCCTCGACAAACAGTAGGATCCTTTGCTATCATCATTGTTATCAATACACACACTATTGAAAGACGTTTTATTTTATCTACATGAAACTGAATGTAATTGCCGTTATAACTCCAATTTTTCTTCTTGAAGAAAAGAGAAACAGTAATAAGTAACTCAAGTCATTATTTCATTGTAGTACGTTAACTGCATTCTATAATGTTGTTGTTGTTGTGGTCTTCAGTCCTGAAACGGGTTTGATGCAGCACTCCATGCTACTGTATCCTGTGCAAGCCTCTTCATCTCCTAGTGCCTACTGCAGCCTACTTCCTTCTGAATCTGCTTAGTGAATTCATCTCTTGGTCTCCCTCTACGATTTTTACTCTCCACGCTGTCCTCCAGTCCTAAACTGGTGATCCCTTGATGCCTCAGAACATGTCCTACCAACCGATCCCTTCTTCTAGTCAAGTTGTGCCACATACTCCTCTTCTCCCCAATTATATTCAATACCTCCTCATTAGTTATGTGATTTACCCATGTAATCTTCAGCATACTTCTGTAGCACCACATTTCGAAAGCTTCTATTCTCTTCTTGTCTAAACTATTTATCGTCCATGTTTCACTTCCATACATGGCTACACTTCATACAAATACTTTCAGAAACGTCTACCTGACACTTAAATCAATACTCGATGTTAACAAATTTTTCTTCTTCAGAAACGCTTTCCTTGCCATTGCCAGTATAGATTTTATATCCTCTCTACTTCGATCATCATCAGTTATTTTGCTCACCAAATAGCAAAACTCCTTCACTACTTTAAGTGTCTTATTTCCTAATCTAATTCCCTCAGCATCACCCGACTTAATCAAATACATTCCATTATCCTCGTTTTGCTTTTGTTGATATTCATCTTATACCCTCCTTTCAAGACACTGTCCATTCCGTTCAACTGCTCTTCCAAGTCATTTGCTGTCTTTGGCAGAAGTACAATGTCATCGCCAAACCTCAAAGTTTTTATTTCTTCTCCATGGATTTTAATGCCTACTCCGAACTTTTCGTTTGTTTCCTTTAGTGCTTGCTCAATATACAGATTGAATAGCATCGGGGAAAGGCTACAACCCTGTCTCACTCCCTCCCCAACCACTGCTTCCCTTTCATGTCTTTCGACTCTTATTGCTTCAATCTGCTTTCTATACTAATTGTAAATAGCCTTCCGCTCCCTGTATTTTACCTGCCACCTTCAGAATTTGAAAGAGTATATTCCAGTCAACATTGTCAAAAACATTCTCTAAGTCTACAAATGCTAGAAACGTAGGTTTGCCTTTCCTTTCTTTTTCTTCTAAGATAAGTCGTAGGGTCAGTATTGCCTCACGTGTTCCAACATTTCTACAGAATCCAAACTGATCTTCCCCGAGGTCGGCTTCTACCAGTTTTTCCATTCGTCTGTAAAGAATTCGCGTTAGTATTTTGCTGCTGAGACTTCATAATTTTCACATCTGTCAACACCTGCTTTCTTTGGGATTGGAATTATTATATTCTTCTTGAAGTCTGAGGGATTCTCGCCTCTTCTTGCTCACCAGATGGTAGAGTTTTGTCAGGAATGGATCTCCCAAGGCTGTCAGTAGTTCTGGTGGAATGTTGACTACTCACGGGGCCTTGTTTCGACTCAGGTCTTTCACTGCTCTGTCAAACTCTTCACGCAGTATAATATCTCCCATTTCATCTTCATCTACATCCTCTTCCATTTCCATAATATTGGCCTCAAGTACATCGCCCTTGTATAGACCCTCTATTTACTCCTTCCACCTTTCTGCTTTTCCTTCTTTGCTTAGAACTGGGTTTCCATCTGAGCTCTTGATATTCATACAAGTGGTTCTCTTTTCTCCAAAGGTCTCTTTAGTTTTCCTGTAGGCAGTATCTGTCTTACCCCTCGTGAGATAAGCCTCTACCTCCTTACATTTGTCCTCTAGCCATCCCTGCTTAGCAGTTTTCCATTTCCTATCGATCTCATTTTTGAGACGTTTGTATTCCTTTTTGCCTGCTTTATTTACTGCATTTTTGTATTTCCTACTTTCATCAATTAAATTCAGTATCTCTTCTGTTACCCAAGGATTTCTACTAGCCCTTGTCTTTCTACCTAGTTGATCCTCTGCTGCCTCCGCTATTTCATCCCTAAAAGCTACCCATTCTTCTTCTACTGTATTTCTTTCCCCCATTCCTGTCAATTGTTCCCTTACGCTCTCCCTGAAACTCTCTACAACCTCTGGATCTATCAGTTTATCCAGGTCCCATCTCCTTAAATTCCCACCTTTTTGCAGTTTCTTCAGTTTTAATGTACAGTTCGTAACCAATAGATTGTGGTCAGACTCCACATCTGCCCCTGGAAATGTCTTACAATTTAAAACCTGGTTCCTAAATCTCTGTCTTACCATTATATAATCTATCTGATACCTTCTAGTATCTCCAGAATTCCTCCATGTATACAACCTACTTGTATGATTCTTGAACGAAGTGTTAGCAATGATTAAGTTATGCTTTGTGCGAAACTCTACCAGGTGGCTTCCTCTTTCATTTCTTAGCCCCAATCCGTATTCACATACTATGTTTCCTTCTTTCACTTTTCCTACTCTCGAATTCCAGTCACCCATGACTATTAAATTTTCGTCTCCCTTCACTACTTGAATAATTTCATTTATATCATCATACATTTCATCAATTTCTTCATCATCTGCAGAGCAAGTTGGCATATAAACTTGTACTACTGAAGTAGGCGTGGGTTTCGTGTCTATCCTGGCCACAATAATGCGTTCACAATGCTGTTTGTAGTACCTTACCCGCACTCCTATTTTTTTATTCTTTATTAAACCTACTCCTGCATTACCCCTATTTGATTTTGTATTTATAACCCTGTATTCACTTGACCAAAAGTCTTGTTCCTCCTGCCACCGAACTTCACTAATTCCCACTATATCTAACTTTAACCTATTCATTTCCCTTTTTAAATTTTCTAACCTACCTGCCCGATTAAGTGATCTGACATTCCACGCTCCGATCCGTAGAACGCCAGTTTTCTTTCTCCTGATAACGACGTCCTCTTGAGTAGTCCCCGCCCGGGGATCCGAATGGGGGACTATTTTACCTCCGGAATATTTTACCCAAGAGGACGCCATTATCAATTAATCATACAGTAAAGCTGCATGCCCTCGGGAAAAATTACGGTCGTAGTTTCCCCTTGCTTTCAGCCATTCGCAGTACCACAACAGCAAGGCCGTTTTGGTTAGCGTTACAAGGCCAGATCAGTCAATCATCCAGACTGTTGCCCCCGCAACTACTGAAAATGCTGCTGCCCCTTTCAGGAATCACCCGTTTGTCTGGCCTCCCCACAGATACCCCTCCGTTGTGGTTACACCTAAGGTACGGCTATCTGTACCGTTGAGGCACGCAAGCCTCCCCACCAACGGCAAGGTCCATGGTTCATAGGGGGAAGCATTCTATAATGTGAGAAAGGAAATAAGTGCATATTAAAAGACCGGCAGAGTCAAGCGATTTATCATAGTTATCCGGAAGTACCTATATTTTTTACGTTTTATAAAAAAGAGGATGTGCTGACAAATAATGGCGAATTTTTTATCCCGTTCTTAATATCAAATTAATGTTCAAACGTGTGTGAAATCTTATGGGACTTAACTGCTAAGGTCATCAGTCCCTAAGCTTACACACTACCTAACCTAAGTTATCCTACGGACAAACACACATACACATGCCCGAAGGAGGACTCGAACCTCATCTGGGACCAGCCGCACAGTCCCTGACTGCAGCGCCTTAGACCGCTCGGCTTATCCTGCGCGGCTCTTAATATCAGTTTAGGTATTTCATATCATGCATATTACTCGGTCGACTTTCCAACACAACATCGTCTGCGGAAATCAGTACGTAGATGTTGGCCACTGATAAACCGTGTATACGACTGGAGTTACCCCACTTAGTATTTTGTCCATCTTCAGCAACTGTAGTATCATATAATGAAATAATCAGTTGCACATAAAACTAGCTTTATGCAGAAATTGTGAATTATATTACCATAGTATTATATCCACTTTATTACTGACACTCGCCAATAACACGATACACATAACTTTCTGAAGGGCATTAAGTGCCCGAAACCGTTCAAGATATTAAATTTCTTATATGTAACTGGTTGTTTATTGTTTCATTAGGCAACGCCCTCAATGACAGTTAAGGCCTGAATATGGTGCACTGAAACATACGATACAATAAATGACATGATAAGGACGGATGTAGGTGTTCCATTTTATTACATATGTGAACTGCTGAAGTCCCTCAAACGTCGTATCAGAAGGATGGACATTCAAAAAATTGTAGCAGTGGATTTCCGCATTCGCGGCCCATGTCTTCGCTATAAGTGCTACCCATTCGTCTCTCTTCCGCTTACATTCTTTCCTTACTGCGTCATGTACCGGCAGCATCACCATGAGGCATTGAACCTCGTGGTGAGAAGTGGTCATATTGCTTTGGCTCATGTCGGTGCGCGAGAGACCCTCAAAAAACTGGAGTCACGAATTCAAAGAAATCGTCCACACATAGAGGGCCATCTCGTTCAGCATAAAAACACAAGGCCATAACGAGCGCTGAGTAAGCTGTAACAGTCAGACACCTTGGGTTCGCTGCCACCTATCATCCTCCATACATACGAGACTCGACTTTTTCTCTGTTTTGTAAGTAGGCTGTTTAGGTTTTTATGTTGATAACGCCACGTAGCGCTCTGTATGAAAATCACTGACTGTGTTGTGTTCAGTTTGTGGCTGTTTCGCATTGTTGGACTATTTGCTATTGTAGTGTTGAACTGTGTGATGTGAACAGTGCGTAGCGTTGCACAGCTGTAGGTGAGCCGCCTTCAGTGGTGGATGTGGGGAGAGAGATGGCAGAGTTTTGAGAGCGGACGATCTGGACGTGTGTCCGTCAGAAAATGGAAATTTGTAAGACTGGTTGTAATGATATATATATATATATATATATATATATATATATATATATATATATATATGGTGTTACAAAAAGTTACGGCGAAACTTTCAGGAAACATTCCTCACACACAAATAAAGAAAAGATGATATGTGGACATGTGTCCGGAAACGCTTAATTTCCATTTTACAGCTCATTTTAGCTTCTTCCACCTACGCTCAATGGAGCACGTTATCATGATACTCTACCTGTGCTGCTAGAACATGTGCCTTTACAAGTACGACACAACATGTGGTTCATGCACGATGGAGCTCCAGCGCATTTCAGTCGAAGTGTTCGTACGCTTCTCAACAACAGATTCGGTGACCGATGAATTGGTAGAGGCGGACAAATTCCATGGCCTCCACGTTCTCCTGAGCTCAACCCTCTTGACTTTCATTTATGGGGGCATTTGAAAGCTCTTGTCTACGCAACCCCGGTACCAAATGTAGAGACTCTTCGTGCTCGTATTGTGGACGGCTGTGATACAGTACGCCATTCTCCAGGGCTGCATCAGTGCATCAGGGATTCCATGCGACGAAGGGTGGATGCATGTATCCTCGCCAACGGAGGACATTTTGAACATTTCCTGTAACAAAGTGTTTGAAGTCACGCTGGTACGTTCTGTTGCTGTGTGTTTACATTCCATGATTAATGTGATTTGAAGAGAAGTGTTAAAAAGAGCTCTAACATGGAAAGTAAGTGTTTCCGGACACATGTCCACATATTTTCTTTCTTTGTGTGTGAGGAATGTTTCCTGAAAGTTTGGCCATACCTTTTTGTAACACCCTGTATATATATATATATATATATATATATATATATATATATATATATATATATATATATATATATCAAAATGCTGTATTGCAGTAGTTTGAGTAACGAAGATTTTTGTGAGGTAAGGGATTCATGAAAGGTATAAGTTATTGTTAGTCAGGGCCATTCTTTTGTATGGATTATTGAAAGCCAGACTGCGTTGCGCTAGAAAAAATATTGTGTGTCAGTTTACTGTTGATCAGAATAAATAACGAGAGAAATGTCTGAGTACGTTCAGTGTTGCTCAGCTGTTTGGAAATAAAATAACGTAAGAGGTTTACCAGCACTGTCATTCTTAATTTTTCTAAGGAGATGTTTCAGTTTCTAAAATTTAAACGTCACGTTCAAGGACTCTACTTTGATAGTGATGAAGCGGTGCAAGCGAGCCTGAGCTAGCCCCTCCTTGAGTTGAGTCATACATTCCACAGTTGCTGTGCAAAGAAACTGGTCTCTGGTTGAAAGATATGTGTTCGTCGCCAAGGAGAGTATGTTGAGAAGTAAATGTGTAGACATAAGTAATACAGATGCAGAGTGTTAATAAAGTTTATATTATAAAAAAATTGTGATTCACTACTTTTCTGCACGGACCCTTATGTTATGTCGTCCTGGCACTGATAAGTGTGGCGTTGTCGACGTTGATTGCAGCTCTTTTGCGAGATTATGTTGAGCTTAACTGTAATGATATCTTGTATGGAACAGTGATTAATCGTAGGCATTGCATCTCAAAACCTGACGACAGTCAACGCTGTTATGAATGACCTCGATCAGTCTAGATTGCATTAAGTGCTGCTCGTAAGAAATCAGTATTGGTTTCCTGTGTTTCTAAAGCGTTCTGTACAATAAGAGTTAATTTTCATTTATCTCATTATCATGGCATTATCATTTGAGCATCCACGTGTTCAGTATTTGTTACGTAGTACCATTTTCAACTAAACATAGACAGGGTGTTTCTAAAACGATCGTAGAAAATGGCGAAGTGCGTTTTAACAAGAAACTTTCACGCAGTAACCCATGAGCGCTTCCCTTAGCCTTCGGCGCTAGCATTCAATTAACAGCGTCGCGCACCGCCGGGAAGGTAGGCATACAACCCGCCATCCGAATCGACATGATTGCACGACATTCTTGTCGGGACAACACCAGTTTCTTCCGGCAAAGAAATTGAAAACGTAGCCCCGCAGACGTGCTACCAAGTCGACTTCGATGTTGGGCCGAATGCCTACATTCCTGGTATCGTGGACGCTGTTGAATGAAATTAAAATTAAATCAGTACCATTAGTTGCTGACGGGCGTTGATATACATCAACGGGGACAGTTGAAAATGTGTGCCCCGAACGGGATTCGAATCCGTGATCTCCAGCTTATATGGCAGACGGTCTATCCATCTGAGCCACCGAGGGCACAGAGGATAGTGCAACTGCAGGGATTTATCACTGGCACGCTCCCCGTGAGACCCACATTCTCAGCTTATAGTCCACACACTACATTCGTAGCGCCCCTTCCATTATACCCATTACTCGCGGCACACAATACACCGAGTCCCGTAAGAGTTCAGGCAATTCGTATGTATCCGCACTGAAGAAGCTCATCAGCCGGTTAGCCGTAATGATATGAAGATGGTATCTGCTCTTTCGGACATGTCCGAAAGAACAGATGCCATCTTCATATTCTGTTGAATGAGCCCTAACGGTGAACGGTAAGCGACAGAGACACGATCTACTATATGAAAGTAGCTCGTCACGGCCGAATCTACCAGCCCTATCACCTTTTTCATTCATTTTAAAAACATCCTACGTAATTTCATGACTTTTGTTCGAGCATGAACTGGCGACCACATACTGTCGTTCTATAATTAATATTTCAGTCTGTTTCTGTTATGTAACTAATTACTAACGTAGTTCGCTACGTTATATTAATTACCTTGATTACAAAGTTTTTTTCTTGTGGTTTTTATCCGCTGTAGTTATTTATTCGATAACGAACAATTGTGATATTGCTGGCATTCTTGTTCTGTATGCCCTATCTGCGAAGTAAAAAGCATTAGATTGCAAGTGTTATTGAGATATCGGAGGGTGCGGAGCGTGTTATACTTGGAGCCGCATTGTGTGGGATTAGCGATGAGCGTTACTACTGTTTGTGGCATGTAGATCGACGTCAACATACACGTAGACGATGTGCTGGAAGGTCACAAGAAGCAGTGCTTTTCCAGAAGCACTCCCCTTCAACTCCTGGAATCATGATGTGTGGACCTATTGGATATGGCAACGGACAGATTTGGTAAATGTTGGAAGGTGGCTGAAATCTCGCCAATAGGCGGCAAGAATGGTAAACGCTGTTGTCGTGTCGCTTGCCGGCATTGTACCAAATGGCACATTCCGGCAGGAGAATACACCACACGAAATTGCAATTCACAGCAGAAAAGGCTTGAACAGTGCATGGTTCCTTGATTGGCCTGCCGATTCCCTAGATTTGTAGCCCCTAGAGAATGCCTGGGATGCGATATGAAGTTACAGACCAGGCGCCAGGCAGCAATCTCCGTGAATTGACGCAGTATGTGCATCATACACGGCAAGAAATTCCTCAAGATGGAAGCTGTTTGTTTCCACACCACAACAAATGCAATAGTCTATTTGTGTCCGTGGGGCTCACACCGTATAATGATGTTGATGATGTACATCGGTTTCAACAATTTCAAATGGAATGACAGTTTGACTGTCTAATCCCCGACTTTTTTTTTAAACAGCTCTGCAAACTCTTATATCGGACGAATGGCTCTGAGCACTATGGGACTTAACATCTATGGTCATCAGTCCCCTAGAACTTAGAACTACTTAAACCTAACTAACCTAAGGACAGCACACAACACCCAGCCATCACGAGGCAGAGAAAATCCCTGACCCCGCCGGGAATCGAACCCGGGAACCCGGGCGTGGGAAGCGAGAACGCTACCGCACGACCACGAGATGCGGGCTCGGACGAATGTTCCATGATCTAACACTTATTGTTTCCGTGAACGTAGGTGACGGAGTTAATTATTGCAATAGTCACCGAAATTCTTTGTAGCAAGGGTTCTGAGGAATTTTATAATGTAACGTAACACAGAGTTTATGGTTCGATTATTGTTAACTGGGTACCTGTGCTCATTCAATTGTGAATTAAATAGAAATCGAAAATATTCATAAGCAAAATGATTCTCCTTTCGTACAGACACCAGACAGTTTGCTTTAACACCAATACTACCCGTCAAGCAGTTTTTGAACGAAGTGTATCATGGAATGTAAGACAAAACTGCTTATAAGCAAATGAAAATGATTGAACAGTGAAAAGGAATAAGAATCCATACGTTTTACAAAAACTGATAAAGTTACTTATGTTCCAGATTTCCTCCTAAAAAACTGGACAGATTTCAACAAAATGTGGTATATATCAATTTCTGTCTCAAAATGATCTCTGTGGGGTAAGAACCACCATCCTATCAAAGCTTCAAAATTGGTTCAAATGGCTCTGAGCACTTGGGACTCAACATCTGAGGTCATCAGTCCCCAAGAACTTAGAACTACTTAGACCTAACTAACTTAAGGACATGACACACATCCAAGCCCGAGGCAGGATTCGAACCTGCGACCGTAGCAGTCCCGCGGTTCTGGACTGACACGCCTAGAACTGCTCGGCCGCCGCGACCAGCCCTATCAAAGGAGGGAGTGCCAGGGTGAGAAAGTAGTGTAGACCATGACGCGCAAATACCCATATTCCAATTACCCAGTATTTGTACATGATTCACTTAGAGACTTGCAACGAACTTTACACAAAATTTCAAACATTTACGAAGCTTTTTTTCGTTGGTGACTTCTACGAAATGATTAAAGGAAAAAAAATCTGCTACTACATTTTCGCTATTCATGCAGTAGAACTGACCACATGAAGCATGACGTTTTAATTTATTACTACTTTACTACATACTATATTCGTAACACATTTTGCAGACAATATTCATATATACCACTGTACGTACCAAAAAAATTACACCATTGTACGACGTTTAGTTCAGGAGGTACGAAGGTACGACGTCATAAGCACAGAATGCATGAAAAATTACCGCATCTGGCAACACATTTAAATATGTTACTTCATTCCTACTACCTCTGTTCGCAAAAAATTTTCTGCAAATAGTATCTACATATTCCGTTTAATACACCTAGAAATGTACATCTTTGTATGACACTTACGTCAGGAAATGCGACGTATTAACATTGAGCTGCTCAAAAATAAAACAGCACAGCGAAATTCTTTAGAGATACAGTTGAAATTTATGTACTAATAGGTGTGAAATATGTCAGATATATGTCAAACACATGTGATGTGATTATGACAGCAAAGACATGGATGAAAAATTCGTCCTAAATTTGTGGATCAATGTCAACCAAACTTTGTAGCCATATTACTTACTATCCGGAGAGACATTCTGGTGGAGTACGAACCAGCAACCTCCTGTTGGTCTGGGGTTGATAACGAGTAGAGAGAACGGGGGTAGGAGATAGACAGACTGAAAGGAGGAAGGAGGAGATGGATACAAATATGGATTGAGAGGGGGAAGGTGGAAATGAACAGAGAAAGGAAAGAGGAGAAGGTGGTTAGAGACAGGAGGAAGATGGAAATGAATTGAGAGAGTTGGAACAATGGGGAGGGGGGGGGGGAGCGATAGAGGAGAAGAACAGATGGACTTAGAGGTAGGAGGAGAAGACGGACAGTGGGAGGAAGACCAAATGGATGAAAGGGACTGTAGCAGATGGACAAAGTTAGTGGGAGGGAGAGCAGATGGACAGAGAGTCTGAGGAGGAGCAGATGGAAAGAGAGCTATGCATAAGGAGATGCACAAGAGACTGCGGGGCGGACGTGGTGGACAGAGAGAGGTGGGAGGAGAAGCAGATTGATACACAGAGTTAAGGGGCAGGAGAAGATGAAATAATAGGACTGGAGTAAATAGCTACAAAGTCAATTCTAGGTACTCAGGTAGTAAAACAATAAATGCTTAGATGAGAGAAATTTTGAACTTTGTAATAAGTATTGAGGAAATGAAATTGAGTATGATGATCAATATAGCTGGATGAACCGGAGGAAGGTGCTACAATCACAGACTATGTGTTAAAACCACTGTTGCATCCTTTCACTAAATGGAAGCAAGACTGAATGCAACACTTTGGGAAACCACCGATAATTATGGTCATTATTTAACATTTTTTAAAAATATTTTGTACTAGATTTGCTTAACGAAAGCGAACAATGTTGTTCGATGAGATACGTATAAATAGGCAACCGATGAGCTCAGGGAGCCAAAGCTTTGGTCTTGTGCAACAGCTTCTCTGCGGCAGTAGAATGATTTTTTAGGTCATGAATCGCAAGCTTATTAAAATTATTCTTGAAGTTACTGAGCGATTAAATCTGTCGAGGAGATGTTTATTTTTAGTGCTGTAAATTGTGACCAGATTTGTACACTGTCTGATCAAAAGTATACGGACGCCGTATATAACGCGGAATTGACCGCTAGAGGCACTATAGGCAGACCCATGAGTGTAAAAGGAGGGGGTAATATGTTCTCGGTAGAGAAGCAGTAAACAGCAGAATGGGTCGACCAGGAAAGCTCATTGACTCCGAATGTGGACTGGTCACTGGATAATATACGAGTAAAAAATTCATGAGAGACATTTCAACCCATCTAAAGCTGCCCATGTCGGTTGTTGGTGATGTGACTGTGAAGAGGAATGGCGAAGGAAAATCCATAGCTAAACGAAGTACCTATCAGACTTCATGTACTCACGGAGGGAGATTATCGAGCTCAGAGGAGGGTGGTTCTACAAAATCACATTAAATCAGCTGAATGAATCACTTGTGAGTTTAAAAGTGTTATCAGCAGTCCAGCTAGCATGACTATGTGTAGGGAGCTAAAAAAGAGTGGTGTACTATGATAGATCAGTTCCTTATGAGATAAACACTTCTGTAGTCAACATTGATGTTTTGTAAAGAGAAACGGCGCTGATCAGTGGATGACTCGACAGGAATGATTCGGACTGATGAACCTCTCTATACCCCGCGGCAAATCGATGGAACGGTTTGGGTTTGGTGAATGCGTGGAGGGCTTTGCCTGACATGGTGTGTAGTGCCCACAGTGAGATACGGATGAGATGCTGTTATAGTAAGATCACCATCTTACTATAACATCATCTCATCCGTCGTCTATTGAGGCATGGTAGCCGTATTGCGCTTAGGAAAACTTCAAATGCGAAAGGATGTGAAGACTTTTTACAGCATTTTTTTGGCAGTGGGGTAAAAGTTCGTAGATGATGATTGCTTGTATCAGTGTGCTCTGTTATAAAGCAACGTAAGTGAGGAATTATTTTGTGGTCAATAACATTGCTGAAATGCACTAGCCTGCCAGGGTCACGACCTGAACCTATTGGAACGCCTTTGAGAGCAGCTGGAACATCGACATCACTCCATATTGCAGCTTCTAACATCACTACCTTCTCTAGTTTCAGCACTCGAGGAAGAATAGGCTGCTATTTCTCAAAAGACATACAGGCGCCCCACCGAAAATCTTCCCAGCTGAGTTCATGCCGTTTCACGACCTGAATCTATTGGAACGCCTTTGAGAGCAGCTGGAACATCGACATCACTCCATATTGCAGCTTCTAACACCACTACCTTCTCTAGTTCCAGCTATTGAGGAAGAATACGCTGCTATTTCTCAAAAGACATACATGCGCCCCACTGAAAATCTTCCCAGCTGAGTTCATGCCGTTATAAAGGTGAAGGGTCGACACAGTCCACATTAATGTCCAATGATAAGTGATTGGATCCGTTTGATCACATTGAGTAAAGAGCGCAATCGGTTTATTTATTGTGTACTACTGTAATTGCGAGCAGTTTCACTGCCACAATAAGCGAATTAATGATATCGATTTCCTCTTCTTCTTAAGAGGAGTTCAGTCAGAACCTGTCTAAAATACTGCTTGTAAACCTTTGTTTGTACAAGATGTTCCTTTCTTGAAACTTTCAAAGACGGTGAAGAAGAAGTGGATATACCAATATGGTACAGCAATTTCTGATTTTAAAGTCATGATGGTAAAGTTATAAAGTCGTCTTTGTTGCGTGATAACACTAGCAATAGGACAACTAAGCAAACGATGCGTTACTTGTAGATGTAACAATCTGATTTATTACACCCATCGTTGCTAAAGTTGCAGTATGGGCAGGTAAGCGTTCATTATGAGAACAGGTCGCAAAAAGCTTTACTAACGCGTTACAGAGAGCATGATGTATTACACCGATATTGTCAGCCCTGATCCACAAGAGTTCAGTACGTGTTTACAAGCAGAAGTGTACAATCAGTCAGCTACAGTGAAGAGGTATTATAGTCAGTTACTGAATTAGCTTATATTAGTTTCCTGTGCTGATAGGCAAATCGAAGTTCTAGGTGTACTGAAAGGTTCTGTTGTCTCAAGTATTGATGACTGACACATACCAGTTTTTCTAGTCCGTTCCGAGGGTTAAGGGCTATCGACTGTATGTTGAATGTTAATCCCTTCA
Organism: Schistocerca cancellata; assembly: GCF_023864275.1. Taxonomy (NCBI): domain Eukaryota; kingdom Metazoa; phylum Arthropoda; class Insecta; order Orthoptera; family Acrididae; genus Schistocerca; species Schistocerca cancellata. Next base: position 121,465,192 of record NC_064634.1, read on the forward strand.
CACATTCTTTCTTGGAAGAAATAGATCCTGTTCAGTGCGGTGATGAGCCTTCCAACAGTACTGGGTCAGCCGAACAGAGTGTCCCACACAATACTGCGTTGAAAGTCACTTTCCCTACCTAACATCGATCCTGGCTACGACTCTGATAACGATACGAAGACCACACAATCGCTAACCTACCCCGCTGTCTGCAATACGGCACGCTCACAAGATACTCGCTGCAGTTACAGCGGTGCTCTCAAACACTGTTAGTGGATCGGTATCGACTAGGAGCGTTGTGACATCGCCTTAATGTCTAAGAAGACCTGCTGTGCTGTCGGGTTCTGTCGGACGGCTACCTTGAGAGACTTTCCTAATTGCGTACCCCTATCTGGCTGAGAATTTCAGGAGTCGCAGACCATTTTGGCTATTGTGAACTTCGACTTGGCACGGAAAGGTACCAATCAGTTTTACTATTGTGCTGTTTTTCAGTTGTGAATAAAACATTCGACGAGTCAGTATCCACTACTTCAGAAAATAACACGGGAACAGCTGTTACGTATGGTACACATGAAACGGAAGCCTTAAAACCTTAAGTCCTGCTAATCAGGGGTATGGGATCGTATTTAGCCAATGTGTGGTCACTCCTAACGTCTACATTTGTCCAATGAAGTTTATTTCACCGGAGACGAAAACACCGTTGGCAATGTGCGGTACCTTTTTTTCGCACGGAATGAGCTATTTGTAAAATGTTCTAAAAAAGAATTCTTTCGTTTTAGCGTGTCTTCCAGCGTTCCATGTAGATGTGTACACCACACAAGTAAGATAATTATCTCGATTACAGAATTTGTGTTTTTAATTTTATGACAAATGTTGAGAGCGAGCTACTAACGCTCGCCTATGATTTTGTGTTTCATAAATACGCTATACTCAGTGCTAACATCATGCGTCCGCTATTAACCAAATCAAATAGGCTATACTTGTGCTGCTGGGACATGGATCACACACGGGAATGATCGCATCTATAACCGCGCATTCGTGATGGTGTGATTTCATTGAGATTTATCTGTACTTTTTGTTCTTTGAGTAATTTTGTTTTTGAAATGCAATATATTAGAGATAGGAAATTACGAATGCCCTCTCTGTCTTGTAATTGTCCTTAAATGTAATATGTGCCATTCGTTTCTTCGTTGCGCAGAATAATTGAATTGCACTGTAGAACGTTGTTTGAAACGATAATTAAGATTATAATTACTGCATAATTAAATATTCTGTGAATCTTTAATGAACATGTGTTAGGACATTCTTAAGGGTTACCTTTTTTAATAATTTGGTGCATAAATATTATTGCTGTATAGATAAAAGATTAGCTATGTATTGGTAAGCTGAAAAATATGTCTAATTTACCACGTTTTATGCTTTTTGTCTTTTCAATTCAAGTACTACTGAAATGTTCACCAGAACTGCAAACTGCAGACTGATTCAGTTGATCTTAAAATTAATCTCCACAGCGAACAGTTTGTTTAGGAAGTTAATTTAAAAAAGGAACTAAGTTAGAAACGGGAGTTGAACTCCGTAACAAGTCTTAAGTGCTTCATGAGCATCGTTACACACATAGGGCTAAACATGTAACGTTTTCAGATCCTTAAGAAGCCCTGTGTTTACCGTAAACCGAAGTATCAGACTGAAACTGATAACGTGGACTATTGTATATCGTTGTGGCGGAAACAGTATACCATTTGGGTGCATCTGACAGTTTGCTGAGCGTTAGTATTTTCTCTATTTTTTGTTTGTTTGTTTTTAATACTGTTCCTTCCGAGTGGAATTTTAACTAACTGAGAGCAAATAAACTGAAAGAGAATTAATGCACAATGACAAAATCACAGTCTGGCATCGAAAAACAGTCACTTGGCAGAATATTTCGAGTTGTCTTTAAATTGTACTGTTTCAGTGAGTGCTACACGGACTACCTGTAAAGTAATTAATATTTTTTCATTACATTTTTTCTGGCTGTTAGATGTGAATTCCAACGTCCTGGGGTCTGTCAGAACGTTCATTCACATTCTTTGTTTAGGTATTGTGCAACTTACTCAGGTAACGTATTTCCAATTTCGCGAGTTCCACCTCCCAGAAACAGCCAACTATCGGCCGTTTAGAATCTTTACATTAACGTCACTAAGAATCATCAATACTGATGTGAATAACTTACAGGCAGACATAGTTAATAATAATCAATCTACTTCCACTCTCTGTAACTCCACCAGTGTGCTTTTCTTTGAGACTATTATCTCAACTTTGTTTGAAGGTGTTTCGGTTGATCTTCGTACCAAACGACAGAGTAGATCTGAATACTAATGAAGGCCACGTTTAGTCGCCATGTAGGCCTTTCTTGTCAGTCGCAGCTATTAAAACCGTGTGGCGTAAGCATGGCAATTTGCCAACAGACTGCAGCGAAATTCTCGGTTGTATAACAGTGAATTTTTTAGTAAATAAGGAAGAGGCCACCATCAACCGGCAGATCATAAAAAAATAGATGGTGCTTTAGATGATGGTAGGTCGATGGATGAGGTTGATTATGCCAAGAGAAATTCGCAGTAATCGTTATCACCAGCAGTAATTAATGTACACTACCCCTGTAGATTGCCAGTTTTATTCACACTGTATGCTACATTTTTCGCCCTACTCTCGATTCAGGCAAACGGGCGTATTATTTCCAGTTCTGCGAGCAAAGCAATACCACGTGCCACTCTGCTGCCAAACGACCGCAGGACACCCGCGACTATACCGCGTTCATGTTTCAATAGAGCCGTGCGGTCGGATAATTACGCGACCCTGTCAGCACAAAGGACTTAATTGGCGCTCAAAATACATTTAATAGACTCCAAATTCGCCCGATTAAGAACAATTTCGCGTGTCTCTGTCCCTGGTAAACGTGTCCCATTAACTGGTACCGTCGTTGGTTTACGTGCAATTTGTCAAAGAAATTCGAACGGATGTAAATTTAGCCACGTAGCACTCGTGTGTGTTACACCGTTTCCATTTATGCAAACGGTATATTCCGAACTCATAACTGGTGAGTAGAACGATTTCTTGTTCTAGAGGATGAGCGTTTTTGCAAGCATTAATAAATGTTAAAATACCTGGTAGAACATATTCAAGGTTCGCAGCTAAACGTCACACTACGCACGACATGACTGGTTGTTGGAAACAGCACTTCCTGCATTCCATTTGATCGTTTACAAATTAAAGTTAAACCCAAAAACCAGTGGCGTAATATTACTATTAACTAAGAAAATCATTTTTGAGTAGAAGGTCAGATATTTTGTGAACTGATTTGTGCAATCATATGAAATAAAATGAATTGGTTTCGAGCATCATTTAAAAGCGCGTGAATTTCTCTAATCTATTTTATTTCTCACTTTTAGACAAATCATTTCACATACCATTTTATCGACTTCTTTCAACTTCGTTTTCAACTTTTGTCCAGAAAGCGTAAGCGTTATTTTATTGACACATCATCTGCGAATGAAACCATTTTGACAGTTAAATATCATACCTGTAGGCAAAACTACAAGGCCTCGAAAAGATAAACTTCTTACCATCTCATTTGTCTCTCTAGCGTCCTCTGTTCTCTAAATGCTCTGAATTTAGTACTTGATTCGAAGGAAAACCTTTAACAGTTCAATGTTATACCACTGTAACTTTTGTGTGCAAAATATATGAACTTCTTGACACTCCATTTACACAGCCAGCGGCAACTGATCGTGAAATAATCCAATTTTACCTCAACTCAATAATTATGTTTTCCTCAAATACCTTAATTACCTTTAAGCAAATCAACCTATTTTTCCAAATCAGATCTCACGCTGATAAATTTGACACCTCATTTGTTGATTTGTCATTCTTCTTTTGACTACGAAAATTCGTACAAGGACACATTGTATAATTTATAGAGAGTCTTGTTTTCGCTCCGAACAAACATTTGAGCGAAAAAGTCTTCGCTGAAAGACTCCTTATTACCTATCTCTTGCGGTATCTTCAGTGAAGATATGCTAGAACGTCCTTATCAGTTGGTTGTTTGCATACACGTGAGACGTGAGGATACTCATCGACAATGATCGTACGACGATGTTGGTACAGGAAGCAATTGGAGATATGATTATCACAATCCCTCTATAATATTCTTTAGGGGGTAATATGATACTAGATTGTTCAGGGAAGATGCAGGGAAAAATTTCGAAAACATCGAATTTTCTTTCATTGTGTAATTTACGAGATTGATTCTTTGAGAAAAACATCGCAAAGCTTCATAATCGAATTCTAGATAATAATACTCTTTAAAAAAGTTTGTTTGAGGGTCTGCGCCTGCCATGCCCTCTCTTTCCATACCGGGATCCACACCTTCTCTACGCTAGAAATTTTTGTGAGTTAATTTTTCGTGCACAAAATCTGCAAATAAGTATAGAAGGCCGTGAGAAAGATTCTTCGCTTGTGCCTTTGCTTACTACATGGGTTACAGAAGATGGAAAGTGACTGTAAGGTACTATCAGACTGATAGGCAAGGAAATTCGCAAGTAACAGATACATTATGGAAAAGCTATCAGTGATAACTTACGTAGTGTGGGCAGTATTCTTTCACAAGCTTTCCCCAGATGATAATCCTCAATATTCCCTTTGTGACATATCGTGATGCAAATATCTTCAGGCCGAAGCCAGTGGACAGTCATACACCCACAAACATGGTTTGCCACTTGCTGATTTAAATGTTATGAAACCAACTTTCAGCTACCTAGCCAATCCTGAACTGCTTAAAAAATGTGTGCGTGGGAAAACACAGATACAAATGAGAGCTTTGTCCAATCACATTTCACCGATGTTTATGAGTATCTTCAGTGTGTATGAAGCTGGATGTAAGCCCAGTCTCTGAACGCACTAAACACTACCTACATTTCCACTACTGAAGATTAGATGGCCATTGCATGCAGATATCTCCATAACAACTGAGGACACAAGTAACGTTTTTGGGTAACGCATACACGTTATATGGATGTGTTATCCATAAACAGAAAGCTCTCACACAAGTCTCAGCAGCCGAGAGGAGCCCACAGAACTGCACTGGGCTGTTCTCCCTCCTTCACCCCACAGGCAGTATCTCACGCCTTCCGACATCCATCTGTTTGGCCCAATGCAGGAAATTCCCTTCAGTCAAGAGAAATAATTACTAAATGACAGCGATTAGTAGGCCCAACGCTTAAGTAAGAAATATTTACTTTTCTTGGGACCAACACCTTTGTTACGCAGCGATGTATGAACTTTGTTACTAATTTCGCGAGGATAATGCCGTTAGAATATTTTAAAAGGACATGTACGATTATGTAAAATTTCTCTTGCTACTTCGCTCTCTCGTTTTCTCGTGCTCTTCCTCTCTTGCCATTAGGTCTTGGACGCGATTACGTTTTTTTCGGTGTGCTGTACGAATAAAAGTGAGTCTCATTCACGTGTGTAGAACGACTGTTCATTAAAGCATAAAAAATAAGTTACGCATTAGGATTACGTCATTTGAAGATCTTCGTTCATTTTTTGGTAAAAAAAAACAGATTTCATTTGTTAAAAGTGAAGAAATCAAATACAGAAGTCTTACGTTTGGATCACGATTCTTTTAAAAACCATTTTGTTTGTAACAACTATTTGCATATCCATTCATTAGAACTTGCAGTCATTTACTTTTCTCGAAATCCGGTAATTTTCATGAGTGCAGTTATAACGAAAGTAAACTTCATTTCTTTTCACGGTCAGTAAAATACCATATAAATTGTTTCCGAACTAAACAACAGGCTGTAGCTATGTTGCAGTTTCAAAAGTAAACGAAAGTTAACAGTATTACTATGATTCTTGTGTATTACGAAATTGAGATTAAAGAAAAGAGTATCAGATCCCAGTTTTCTTATACTATTACCATCAAAGATAAAGTTTCCAGAATAATTTTACGCCAGATATCATGTTCTTGAATATGAGATAGGGTGATCAACATGACTGGCATTTGCTTCCATGACCGGCATTCTCCCACATAATAGTGATTTTCATTTTACTCACTTTAAGGCAATAATAGTAAAAGAATTTCGATTAAGGCCACCTGCATCTGCTACTAAAGCTAGCAAAGATGGGAATACTACAACCTCAGTGGAAAAAGAAAAAGCAATCCCTTTCAGCACTCTCCAGGGAGGAGTTAAAAAGGGGAGTGGCGGAGTCCCCTAAAATCGGTCGCAAACCAATGCTCACCGTTCAGTGGCAGAAACCAGTGGCAGAATATGTCAAGAAGCTAGCAAATGTGTTTATGGCGTCGGTCCTCTGTGTGCTGGCCTAAGCTGTCGCCAGCACACCATTTGGCGCTGGATCAAGTGCGCCTATCACGAGACAGGCCAGAGACACACACACACAAACAACACGCCGCCAACGCCCTTTCGACAGCATGTACACTGAAGGGTTCAAAAATGGTTCAAATGACTCTGAGCACTATGGGACTTAACATTTATGGTCATCAGTCCCCTAGAACTTAGAACTACTTAAACCTAACTAACCTAAGGACAGCTCACAACACCCAGTCATCACGAAGCAGAGAAAATCCCTGATCCCGCCGGGAATCGAACCCGGGAACCCGGACGTGGGAAGCGAGAACGCTACCGCACGACCACGAGATGCGGGCGTACACTGAAGGGCCAAAGAAACTGGTACACCTGCCTAATATCGTGTAGGTCCCACGTGAGCACGTAGAAGTGCGGCAACATGACGTGGCATGGACCCGACTAATGCCTGATGTAGTGCTGGAGGCAACTGTCACCATGAATCATGGAGGTCTGTCCATAAATCCGCAAGAATATGAGGGGGGTGAGATGTCTTTCGAAGGGCACGTTGCAAGGCATCCCAGATATGCTCAATAATGTTCATGTCTGGCGAGTTTGGTGGCCAGCGGAAGTGTCCAAAGTCAGGAGAGTGTTCTTGGAGCCACTCTGTAACAATTATGGACGTGTGGGGTGTAGCATTGTCCTGCTGGAATTGCCCACATTCGTCGGAATGAACAATTGACATGAATGGATGCAGCTGTTCAGACAGGATGCTTGCGTATGTGTCACCTGTCAGTCGTATCCAGATGTATGAGGGGTCCCATATCACACCAACTGCACACGTCCCACACCATTACAGATCCTCCACCAGCTTGAACAGTCGCCCGCTCACATGCAGGGTCCATGGACTCATGAGTTTCTCTCCATACCCGTACATGTCCATCCACTCAATACTATTTGAAACGAGACCCGTCCGACCAGTCAACATGCTTCCAGTCATCAGCAGTCCATTGTCGGTCTTGACGAGCCCAGGAGAGGCAAAAATCTTTGTGTCGTGCAGTCATCAAGGGTACACGAGTGGGCCTTCGGCTACGAAAGCCGATATAGATGATATTTCATTGAATGGACTGCACGCTGACACTTTTTGATGGCCTAACATTGAAATCTGAAGCAGTTTGCCGAAGGGTTGCACTTCTGTCATGTTGAACGATTATTTTCAGTTGTCGTTGGTCCCGTTCTTGCAGGATCTTTTTCCGGCCGCAGCGAATTGAAGATTTGATGTTTTACCTGATTCCTGATATTGACGGGACACTCGTGAAATGGTCGTATGCCAACTTTATTGCTACCTCTGAGATGCTGTGTTCCATCGTTCGAGCATTGACTATAACACCACGTTTAAACTCACGTAAATCTTGATAACCTGCAACTGCGGCAGCAGTAACCGACCTAATAACAGCGCAGGACCTATTTGTCTTACGAGGTGCATTCAAGTTCTAAGGCCTCCGATTTTTGTTTTCCGGACTGGAAAGAGATGGAAACATGCGCATTGTTTTAAAATGAGGCTGCGTTCATTGTCAATACGTCCCAGAGATGGCAGCACCGTACGGCAGATTCAATTTTACCACCAGGGGCGAGAATGAGAACTGTTTTAAATACTTAAAATGGCGACGTTTTCCTTACTTGAACAGCGTGCAATCATTCGTTTTCTGAATTTGCGTGGTGTGAAACCAATTGACATTCATCGACAGTTGAAGGAGACATGTGGTGATGGGGTTATGGATGTGTCGAAAGTGCGTTCGTGGATGCGACAGTTTAATGAAGGCAGAACATCGTGTGACAACAAACTGAAACAACCTCGGGCTCACACAAGCCGGTCTGACGACATGATCGAGAAAGTGGAGAGAATTGTTTTGGGGGATGGCCGAATGGCTGTTGAACAGATCGCCTCCAGAGTTGGCATTTCTGTGGGTTCTGTGCACACAATCCTGCATGACGACCTGAAAATGCGAAAAGTGTCATCCAGGTGGGTGCCACGAATGCTGACAGACGACCATATGACTGCCCGTGTGGCATGTTACCAAGCAATGTTGACGCGCAACGACAGCACGAATGGGACTTTCTTTTCATCGGTTGTGACAATGAATGAGACGTGGATGCCACTTTTCAATCCAGAAACAAAGCGCCAGTCAGCTCAATGGAGGCACACAGATTCACCGCCACCAAACAAATTTCGGGTAACCGCCAGTGCTGAAAAAATGATGGTGTCCATGTTCTGGGACAGCGAGGGCGTAATCCTTTACCCATTGCGTTCCAAAGGGCACTACGGTAAAGGTGCATCCTACGAAAATGTTTTGAAGAACAAATTCCTTCCTGCACTGCAACAAAAACGTCCGGGAAGGGCTGCGCGTGTGCTGTTTCACCAAGACAACGCACCCGCACATCGAGCTAACGTTACGCAACAGTTTCTTCGTGATAACGACTTTGAAGTCATTCCTCATGCTCCCTACTCACCTGACCTGGCTCATTGTGACTTTTGGCTTTTTCCAACACTGAAAGACACTCTCCGTGGTCGCACATTCACCAGCCGTGCTGCTATTGCCTCAGCGATTTTCCTGTGGTCAAAACAGACTCCTAAAGAGGTCTTCGCCGCTGCCATGGAATCATGGCGTCAGCGTTGTGAAAAATGTGTACGTCTGCAGGGCGATTACGTTGAGAAGTAACGCCAGTTTCATCGATTTCGGGCGAGTAGTTAATTAGAAAAAAAATCGGAGGCCCTAGAATTTGAATGCACCTCGTATATAGGCGTTGCCGACCGCACTGCCGTATTCTGCCTGTTTACATATCTCTGTATTTGAATACGCATGTGTATGCATGTGTATAGCAGTTTCTTTGGCACTTCAGTATACTTAGGCCGCCTGCGCTGACCGTAGAGCCTTAGTCAATTACCTAGTTTGGCGTCTGTCAGTTCAGTCGCAGAGTGGGTTTAGTTCGTCACAGGATACCACGGTATATGGCTATCAGATTAGTGGCTATAGGGAGAGTAGTTTAGCCCAATCAGAATTGTACTTCACTAGCAGTGTGAAACTAAAGGTTGTAATAGCAAGATTGCCGATATTTACGTTACATCTGCAACAGGACTATTACTGATGGACTTGTACCACAAAAAATGGACTGTATTCAAGTTAAGTAAATGTTTCCAGTTCATGCAAATAAATAACCATATTAATCCACGTATGCATTTGGGCCGTAGAAAGATGATTCCCGTCACCCATGACAACATCGTCTCCCTTGCTTCCTTGCGGCAGAAGACTCTATAGTGCCGAACGAGGACAACTCAGTGGCTATCGAAGATAATCAACTTGGCCGAAGACTTTGCTTACATCTCTTGTGTTTTACCTTGCAGGGCTCATTATTTGTATAAATCATGAAGTCCCCGCCCCCCTCCACACCCTGACCCCGCGCTTCAATCGCAGATGGCCAATGCGGTAGGTATAACACAAGTTCCAGAAGCAACAAATCGCTACCTTACTGACGATGGTACTACTACTACTGGCTGCACAAGCTGTGTCGGCCGCACAACCACAATCGACCAACCAACCAGGGCAAGAAGTGCCACGGACCAGTATAAGAACGTTTCTTCTGCTTAAGGAAATACAGGAGGAATGGATTGAACACTTGACTCAGTTCCAAGCACATTGTCATGTTTATCGTGTTTAAGTTACTGTCGAATTACAATACTTCCTTTCTACTGCGGGGGTCTTCAGTGTTCAGATTAATACAAAAACTATTCCCAACAGCATCTTCCGATGAACTCGACTACGACCAAGTAATCGCTGCATTAACTCAATACTACAACTAGCAAGTCCAAGTAGCTGTGGCTAGATACCAGTTCTTTCGCTTGCAGAAAAAGCCAGTGGTATACAGAATTAACGGGTGTGTCTAGGAAGTGTAAATTTAAGTGTAGTTGTGACAACTTTTCAAAATGGTTCAAATGGATCTGAGCACTATGGGACTTAACATCGGAGGTCATCAGTCCCCTAGAACTTAAAACTACTTAAACCTAACTAGCCTAAGGACATCACACACATCCATGCCCGAGGCAGGATTCGAACCTGCGATCGTAGCAGTCGCGCGGTTCCAGACTGAAGCGCCTAGAACCGTTCGGCCACCGCGGCCGGCTCACAACTTTTATACTGATTTAATGATAGGTGATGTTTTAAAATCCAGTGTCCCAGATAGTAGATTACGTGAACAGATCTTAAAGTATTCTGATCCAGCACTTCCCCAAGTATTACAAATGTGAGAGCAATATGATCCGGGCGGATAAATTTGTCCAGGCCCCGATTTGTCGGGTCGGCTCGCTCCTTGCTCGCGATGAAGCAGCGCCCTAAGCAGCCACAACAACGTGCACGTACACAGCCGGCCACGTAGACATGCAGACCGGCCTGCGAATTCAGTGTAGTTTCGCCCTAGATGTTTTGCTCGCCATTATAGACAGGATTGCCCACCCCGTAACGAAATGTGTTACGGGCAGTGTGCGATTTGTGCTTTTACCAGTGGGGGGGGATGTCTTAGGGGGTGAGTATAATTACATATGTTACTAGCTTGGACCGTGGCGTTACCCATGGTTAAACAGTTATTTATAAACAGATGTTAATGCCGAAACTAACTATTCACGCGTATACACTATCAGAAAAGCCATCCCTTGTTATATCTTTAAAAGTACATTATAGGTAAAGCTTATTTACAAAATCATCTACATACAGGTGTACGACGGGAATTCAAAAGGTAAAGGCACATTGGTGAAAAGCTGCACTTATTCTGATGATAGAAAACTGAAAGATGCGTTATTTTTCTTCGTAACCTCCCTGGACTTCAATGCAGTTTTCCCGACGTTTTACGAGCTTTTTTTTATTTCATCAGAAAATACGTTTTTCGGTTGTATCTGTAACCAATTTTGCACCGCAGAAATGACGTCTTCATCACTTTCAAATCTTCTTCCCTGTAGTGCTTCCGTTAAGGGTCTAAACATGTGAAAATCACTTGGAGCAAGGTCTGTACTGTATGGTGGATGTTCCAGCACCTCGAATCTCAACTCCTTTATTGCGTCGGCTGTCCGTTTGGCAGAATGTGGGCGAGCGTTATCTTGCTGCAGGATGTCACCTCTTCACAGTTTTCCACGACGTTTGGACCTGATTGCGGGTTTTAGTTTCGTACGCAACACATCACATCCACCATACAATACAGACCTGGTTCTAAAGCCTCGCTTACGCTGGGGCGACGTCTTGCTACATTGTGGCATGCTACGGAAATGTAGCGTGCGTCGTCTTGTAGCATGCTACAACAAGCGACATCTTGAGGCGTATGTTGCATGCGGCAGATTAATTTATACCAAAGCAACAGAATTTGTGCCACACGTTTGTCGGTCTTGCAGTATAGAGGATAATAAAGTATCGCAGCGGCGGCCTACTTGGTACTTGTACATGCAGCTAACAACGGAAATGAAAACCAAAGGAAAAGAAAACGATGGTGGAAGTGAAGAGTATTTAAAGAAGGTCCACGAAGTAGTATCCTAGGTACTAGAAGCAGATGATGGTGCGTTATTTAGTAATGTGTGCTTTCGTCCCAGGCGCGTTAGTCCGCGCCATACCGGTGCCAAAAGGTGGCCTAACGGTAAATTTTCGCACAGGTACCGGGCCGGTCACCACCCTGTGTCAAGGCCCAGGGTGGGAATTTCAGCCCCCAGCTCACCCAACTCTGCGGTATGACTGCTGCGGTACGACTGCCACACTACTTGCCTCGCAAGCTCGCAAGGAAACGGATGACGCAGCTTAGACGAAAGCAACAATGACAACATGAGAATGATGATTTAGTTCTAAATGTTTTGACATGCTTAACTACTACATAACACTTTTTCAAAATTAATAAGCAAACATATTAATAGTAAAGCTGTATAAAAATTTTCAGTGTTCGGCTCCACAAATTTAAATTATGTGCAAAGCTTACTCCAGTGCGTGGGAAATAAACATCCCTGGTTGGGATGCATAAACTAAAGCCAGAGGAGGGGATGGTCTGATGCAGAGGGGGGGGGGGGAATCCCCCCATACCCAACTGAAAATCGCACACTGGTTACGGGGAACAAAGGACCATGTCCTAGCAGTTTGTTTGCAACGGCACAAAACCGCCAATTTTGAATGCTCCCAGAAAAGGAGGCTAGTGCACATGCAGTGTACTCTGTGTTTTCAAAAGCTATAACAGGTCCTGACAAAATTAATATTAAGGTTATGCCTCCTTCTCGCCCTAGTGCTGTGCAACGAAGCTCTAACAAACTGTTTGTCTCATTATAAATTCCTGGCCGACGTGTGAACTTTCAGTCAGACACAGGTGCCCCAGTAACTTCGCTTAACTGCGTTACGTACGCACTGTTAGGCTCACCACGCCTTTCTAAATCTGGCAAGTACCTCACTGCTTGCAACGGACACGAAATTCCTGTGCTTGTGTAGTGTAGTTTGCCTGTTATTTACAAATCTCACACTAGGAGACTGAATTTCACTATGCTGAAATCGAGAGACAGTGAGAACATATTCGATTTAGATGCCTTTGATTTGTTTGGATCTAATATCCAGGACAATGTGCTTTCGGTGTCTGCTTTTGAACCAAAAGACAATGTAGCTACCTTCCTTAAGGGATTTCCTGAACTATTTTCAGACGGAGTGGGAAAAGCTAAAAACTTTGTAGCGCGTGTTACACTGAAAGACAATGCGCAGCCTTTTTCCGGGCCCGCCCCCATCCAGATGCTTTAAGAGACAAGGTAGCCACTGAATTGAAAGAATTGCAAGATAATGGTGTAATTGCTCCCATAAAAGCCAGTCAATGGGCAAGTCCTCTCGTTTTGTTGCCTAAGCCTTCTGGTTGTATTCGCATATGTGTTGACTTCTATTCGACAGTCATCCACAGACAGTAGTTGACACTTATCCGCCACCTTGCCCTGAGGAACTCATGGACAGACTTGGTGAAGCACGATACTTTTCTAGAATAGGTTTGCGTGATATCTATTAGCAAATTCCATTCGATGTAAGTGTCATCACTTCTGTCTCTATGCTGTTTGTTTTAGGAACACAACCTACGACCAGCTTAGAGACAGAAATGATGACACTTTCTGCAGGACTTGACCATCACTTTTCAGGAAAATGCCCAAGCACTGTTACTGATTTGCTTGACTGATGGGGCTGCTAAGTGGTATACCACCTAATGCACTCTCCTGACTTAAGCCCTCGTGAGTTCAACTCGATTTCTAAACTGAAGGAAACACTTCACGCCATTCGCTTCAGAACTGCTACAAATTCGTCGGGCAATAGACCGCTCCTCTCGAACTATCGACACAGCCGGCACTACTAAGAGTATCCTACGACCTCCACATCGCTGGCAACGGGTTATACACAATGCTGCTGACTACTTTGAAGGTAAATAAAACTTTGAAACGTGTCTGTTTTGTGCGAGCTGTAAACAAATAGTTGACACTACTAAAGTTCCAAACCTCGCTTATTCATTTACATCAGTTCTTGACGTACATTGACCGAAAATTTCTTGATGTCATCCATTTTCTAGTTATCCATACGCTTTTTAGGTATGCAGGCTTTCTTTGAAGGGAGTTCCGAGTTTCTATAGTTTTTCTTAGACTAGAAGAGTCCGTCTCAAGCCAGTAACATTCATGTTATAAGTACCACTGCGCAGATTTCCAACTGAAAAAGGCCATCTCAGGGATTTGTGGAATAGTGAGAACAATTTTCAGCTGTCTAGGAAAGACTTTACGATACGAATCTTCGCCCAGCAGGTTATTTTATACAATGAAGTGACAAAACTCATAGGATACCTCCTAACATCGTGTCGGACCTCTTTTAGAACGGCGTAGTGTAGTAATTCAATGTCGTATTGTCTCAACAAGTCATTGGAACACGATGCAAAATTTGCGGGCCATGCTGCCTCTATAGCAGTCCATAGTTGCGAAAATTTTGCCGGTGCAGCATTTTGTGTACTAACTGACCTCTCGATTATGTCCATAATAGTTCGATGGGATTCATGCGGGCGATGTGGGTTGCCAAAGCATTCGCTCTAATAGTCCAGAATCATCTTAAAACGAATCGTGAACAACTGTAACCACGTAACAAGGCGCATTGTCATGAGAACATAAATTCAGTAAATTATTTCAAATGGTCTCCAAGTAACCGAACGTAACCGTTCCCAATCAATGATCGGTTGAGCTGGACCAGAGGACCCAATCCATTGCATGTAGACACAGCCCAAACCATTATGGTGCCATCACCAACTTGCACAGCACCTTCGGAACAACTTGGGGCTCTGTGCAACACTCGAACCCTATCAGCAGCTCGTACCAAGCGAAATCGGCACCCATCTGACTAGGCCACGATTCTACAGTCGTCTAGGATCCAACTGTTACAGACTCGAGACCAGCAGACGTGATGCACGCGATATCGAGCTTTTAGGAAAGGCACTCGCGTCTATCGTCTGCTGCCGCGGTCCATTAATGCCAGATTTCACTGAACTGTCCTAACGTATAAGTTCGTAGTATGTTATTTCATGCAGTATTAATTTCCTGTTAGTACTACAATGCTACGCAAACGCCGATGCTCGCCGTCGTTAAGTGAAGACCATGGACCAGTGCGTTCTACATAGTAAGACGAAATGCCTGAAATGTCGTATTCTGGGAACGCTCTTGACACTGAGATCTCGGAATACTGAACTCACATACGATGTCCGAAATGGAATGTCGCATTCGTCTAGTTCCACTTACCAATCCTCGTTCAAAACCTGTTGCCTTGCGTCGTGCAGCCATAATCACGTAGAAAACATTTTCAAGTGTCTAACCTGAGTAAAAACGACAGCTGCGCCAATGCACGGCCAATTTATATCTTGTGTACGCGATACTGTCACTCTCTGTATGTGTCCATATCGCTATACCATGACTTTTGCCACGTCAGTGTAGAGCTTAGGCCGCCAGGAGCCATATACGATAAAAAAATGCATCTTCATTTGAACAACAGAAAACTGTTTATTGTTTGTTGAGGAATGTCCTATGATTTCAAAAACTTCACCCTCCGTATAGTTTCTTCAATCCTTACACCAACATCTGTCGGAATGGTCTTGTATCTGCATTAAACGGCAAATTGATGCATTTTCCAAACCGGTGTTACCGTGCAAACAGGTTTACTGATACTCTGAGAACAATTATCGTCAAAAAACGGAAACTTATACACACATCAAAAAAAGTTTTGTATCGCCTAGGTTCCGAGATTTCCGGAACCTGTACAAGACATTGGAATAGAAATCAACATAAACATCATTTCCGCCCTTTTTATTGATCATGAAAACCACACATTGCATGTTCCATCACCATACAGCGAGATCTTCAGAGGTGGTGGTCCAGCTTGCTGTACACACCGGTACCTCTAATACCGAGTAGAATGTCCTCTTGTATTGACGAATGCCTGTATTCGTCGTGGCATAATATCCACAAGTTCATCAAGGTACTGTTGGTCCAGAGCGTCCCACTCCTCAACGGCGATTCGCAGTAGGTCCCTCAGAGTGATTGGTGTGTCACGTCGTCCATAAACGGCCCTTTCCAATCTATCCCAGGCATGTTCGATAGCGTTCATGTCGGGAGAACATTCTGGCCAGTCTAGTAGAGCGATGTCGTAATCCTTGAAGGAAGTCAAGAATTACCGTCCATGAAGACGAATGCCTCGCCAATATGCTGCCGATACCGTTGCACTGTCGGTTGGAGGATGGCATTCACGTATCGTACAGCCGTTACGGCGCCTTCCATGACCACCAGTGGCGCACGTCGGCCCCACATAATGCCACCCCAAAACAGCAGGGAACCTCCACCATTCTGCACTCGCTGGACACTATGTCTAAGGCGTTCAGCCTGACTGGGTTGCCTGCAACCACGTCTCCTACACCTTGCTGCACCCGTTGGATAGTGTGTCTAGGGCGTTCAGCCTGACCGGGTTGCCTCCAAACACGTCTCTGGTTGAAGGTATATGCGACACCCATCGGTGAAGAGAACGTGATGCCAATCCTGAGCGGTCCGTTCGGCATGTTGTTGGTCCCATCTATGACGCGCTGCATTGTGTCGTGATTGCAAAGATGGATCTCGCCTTGGGCGTCGGGATTGCAGTTGCGCATTATGCAGGCTATTGCGCACTGTTTGAGTCGTAACACGACGTTCTGCGGCTGCACATATGGCATTATTCAACATGGTGGTGTTCCTGTCAGGGTTCCTCTGAGCCATAATCCGTAGGTAGCCGTCATCCACTGCAGTAGTCGCTCTTGGGCGGCCTGATCGAGGCACCTCATCGACAGTTACTGTCCCTCTGCATCTCCTTCATGTCCGAGCAACATCGCTTTGGTTCGCTCCGAGACGCCTGGACACTTCACTTGTTGAGAGCCCTTCCTGGGACAAACTAACAATGCGGATGCGATCGAACCGCTGTAGGCATGGTTGAACTACAGACAACACGAACCGTGTACCTCCTTCCTGGTGGAATGACTGGAACTGATCGGCCGCTGGAGCCCCTCCGTCTAATAGGCGTTGTTCATGAATGGTTGTTTACATATTTTGGCTGATTTAGTGACATCTCTGAGCAGTGAAAGGGACAATATCCAGAGTCAATGACTATTTTCAGGAATTCTGGGAAAAGGGGTGATGTAGAACTATTTTTCATGTGCGTAAATTCTGGACTAGTTGCCTCTCTTCAATGAGCTATTCAAAAGACACACTCGACTTGTTTGTTGTTTACAAGAATTTTTTACTTCGGGTAAAAATATATGATGTGCATTTTTTCTGATCTAAAAATATTCATTCTTTCGAGTACAGATCCGCAGAACGTATCTTAAATATAAAATGTGAAATGCGCCTGGGCATCAATAGGTACTGTATTCCAACAGAGTAAATGTTTCTATTTAAAGAAAACTAATATTTATGGAAGTGCTGCGAGCGACAGCCACACAAACGACCTTTCTATTGAAAGACGTACGTCAGCATTCTTGAAGAGGTATGTATTTCGCGAGTTAAATACCAGAAGCATGTCGCTTAATTAAAACAAAAAAAAGGAAAAGAAGAAAAAACGACTGCGTAAAGCCTAGCTTCTCCTTATTCTGCCAGTTCTTTTTTCTTTTAGGAATGAAAAACTTGAAAATTGCCTCCAATAGCTAGCCTCCATTCATTTCACCACAATGCCGTGGCCTTCATTTTCAGTCCTGGCGCTCAAATATATTGCCGCAAATATTGTGGGCAACCGAGACTGACAGTGTTCTCGGACGTGTAATTGCAGTTTGTGTGGGCGTACGACTAGTGTTTTGTCGCCAACGCGCAGTTTCTACGACTTGTGTAAATGTATCTTTCTCAAGCTGGGGAATTTAAGTTTCAGTCCTCTACAGTTCCGTCCTCTACAATTCCTTGAGGAGCTCTCGTTCCCATCAAATTTAAGACCTGCGGTGTATTAGCTGCTACCGTATAAAATTTCTGTATCACTCTCATGCAAACTTTTTAGCTGTCTGAATTACGTCGTATCTTGGAGGTGCTTCTGTGACGTCATTCACAGCATGATATCAAAGGAGATGCATTGCACTAAACTCGTTAATTATATATGAAAGTGGACGAATTGTTAATAAATTTGAGCAGGGACGTGTCTCACAGTCGGAAGATATCACAGGTATAGCAGTTCTGTCGACCATAATTTTCATTATGATTTATGTTCCACAAAGTTTCTGTTCACACCCTCTTTTCAGACCGTAAGCGTGTCCATATATCAAACTAAAAGTCGATGTGAAAGTTACGAAATTATGTATTAGACGGGGATGTCGTTCATCACACCCGTAAGAAGTTGCTTTCGTTTTTCTTAATGTTTCAGTGCAAGCCTCTCTCTCTTACGGCAGGTAAAAATTACCATAATAAAACCGCAGTCTCCTAAGCACGACACTATTAAATAAATTGCGGACATGTGGGATTTCTAGCCCCATTTTTAATTGGGTCGATTACACCGCTATTAATGGGACCAAAGAATGTTATGCTACGCGGGAACCTTGAACAAACCGATGTAATTTCTGTTATACACCACGGATTTTTCATAATACCATCGTTGCATCTTACTTAGAACATCGTACCGTTTGGTTATAATTAAAATGCAGCTACTAACAGGGGTCTAGTGTGCACTGTAATTATCGTATGGCGTATGGGCTAACGTGGAATAAGTTTACGCTGGAAAAAATTAGTTAAAATTTTAGCCACCAAGTGAATATTTGGCGTTGTGGATGCAAGAAAGATGTAGAGAAATGTTTCCTTCCGCAATGGATTAGGACCGGGACATGGACAGAAAAGTTCAAACAAATGAGGAAGGCACAATGTTGATTTTATTAATAACGGTCACTTGCACAAGCTGTTCAATATGGGCACCGGAAACGTCGACGATATGCTGTACAGTGCCAGATTTTCACCTGGTGGCCAAAACTGCTTTTCCAGCATACATAGGCTCCGCATTAATGCATTGACATACCTACGAAGATTCACTGCCTTACGATAATAACGGCCCAAATTGGACCTCCGTGGGTAGCTGCGCTTTAATTATAACAACCTGATACCATCTGCGGTCTCAAAACTTTTCACAGTCTTTGTTCTGCTCATCAGTGCTCAAATGACTCTGATACTGTAGCCTTAAGCACTCATAACTACCACTGCACCAGTGATTATCTCAACTGCAGTTTTCCTTTACGACCGTAGTCGTAATATGTTCTCAATAATTCTCTTCGTTTCTTTGTGGCCTTTGTTAGAACTTTTTCTCGTTGACTCGTTGCAGAACCTCTTCGTCCTTACTAACCTCCCGTTGCCTCCTGCAACGCCATGTTTCAAAGCTTTCTTACTGTTTCTTTTCTATTCTTTCCATATATTACTATTGTGGACGTAACTGCATTCAATACACAGGAAGTGTGAATAAAAACGCCTGAAGTCACAATTTTTTGTTACGTTATTGAGTCACACTATACATTTCATGCCCTGTGCGTCCATCGTCAGGTGCAAATCGTTTTAATACATTATTTACTTCTGTTACTGGTTGAGGTGATGCGAAATGTATCTTCCTATTAGGAGGTTAGATATTCCTATTGTCAGGAGGTTAGATATTAAGATTCGTACGTCGCTGATTAAATAACGGGAGATATGATGAAATACTTTCTGAAAAATTGAGAAACAAATTTTTAACGTTTTAATGTCGGCAGACATTGATTTGTCCATTCTGTAACTGAACATCGCGTCACTCAAGGAGCACGCTTGTTTGTACACTTCAACATATAACACGGACATAGTTTAATATGAATGAGGAAAGTTGAAGCTTATTATGTAGTGTCAGATGCTAGAGTTTAAAAAATGGTAAACTTGAGGAAATAAATTCAAAAATGGTTCAAATGTCTCTGAGCACTATGCGACTTAACTTCTGAGGTCATCAGTCGCCTAGAACTTAGAACTAATTAAACCTAACTAACCTAAGGACATGACACACATCCATGCCCGAGGCAGGATTCGAACCCGCGACCGTAGCGGTCGCTCGGTTCCAGACTGTAGCGCCTAGAACCGCACGGCCACTACGGCCGGCCGAGGAAATAAATTAAAAATAGTTATAACTTGAAATCTGTTCATTTAACATTAAATCTGGCGCAGTGATTTCATAGAGGCATATTCCCAGTTCTAACAGATCTGTTGCTTTACCATTGCCTTGATTTTGTAGCACTGTCAAATTGTTTTCAACCCTGTTGAAAAAGTACTTATTTTCCAGCACATGCTGTGCAGTGACTGATGTTTTATAACAGTTCTGTCTGGAAGCATTCATGTGTTCTTGCAAATGGGTTCTAAAATTGTTGCCTACTTACCTACATGGTATCCATCACAACTGGAGCGTGATACTTTATATAGCCCACTGTTGTTGAATATTTTGGAATCAGTTTATAAGGTGTGGATCAATAAGTGTGCCTGCAAATCTCTCTGTGAAATACTGGGCAGTTATTAATTAAGCACTTCGTTCACCCATTCGTCGTATTCCGTAAACACCACCGTGAATGAGAATTAGCAAGAACGAGGAAAGAATCACGGCAAACGTTAACAAACGGTCAGAAACTGTACTACTTCCCTGCTGTGTATTGTTAATCGTCAGACACGTTAAAATCAGTATAATAAAGTTAGCAAGAATATCCGTACTTTCGAACACATGTTAAACCTAAAAGTTATACAAGGTAACTACGCTTGATTTATTATTACTACCTTAATAAATACATCAGCACAAACATAATTATCAAAGCATTCTTGTTACCTGTTTGCTTCAGGAACTGACAGTGGTCCGATAATGATACTTGCATGTTGTCAACAGGAAGCTTTAGCCCTTTAACCAAAACAATCGGCTTATTTATAGAAAGGGTGTCTCATAACATATTTATTTTGCCTCTCTATAATTTATATGGACTTCAAACTTTTTGCTTCATATGCACTGGAACCTGGTTAGACGCTTATTATTACAATTAAGAAACCCATTCGTCAGCAGCGCTCCCGAGGCTACACTGCTTTGGCGGAAACCTGTTTACTCCATCAGTTGCGTGTTTCCCTTGGTAACATTTAACTGTACAACAACAGGTTCACTGTTTGCATAGATTTAGTGTTAATATCGAATTCAAAACAGGATATTTCACTTATAGTTAACATATTTCGCTCGTATTTGCAAGTATATAACAACAGATTCTTCGCAATTTTACACCGTGCGACTGCTAAGAGGACGTAAGATTTTTCTGTTGTACTCAACCGTGTGGCACGATATTTGTCCCCAAAACACAGTGTCAAAATTCTATATCCCATGCGGTTTTCATTCTCGTGTCGTGGCTGACGCACCGAAAGCCCCAAGTATGAGAAAGACAATATTTCACACTTTCAAAGTAATCCAAGCCAACTAAATGCAAGAAAGAAACATCAATAGATCGTTCCTGAATGTTTGTATATCGGTCACCTTCTCTGCACTATCCTCCCCACTTGGGCTAGATGGCTTATCTTACTCCCACATGATGTTCACGCAAATAATCAGTGATGTACATACCAGGTTTGATTGAAATTGCTCCAGGCGTTCTGGAGATATGCTGTTTCATCACCCCTTTTCGCCCGACCCTTAGCCACAGCGGTGCTAAGGTTGTCCCACAGTAACAGTAAATTTTCCAGACAGCAAGTGATACATGAGGATACTGTGGAAGGAAATGTTTCACATAGTTCAGAAATATGCTCATATGCCACTCTCATTGCACTAAAAACTCACTCGCCCCATTCCCAGGGACGAAACTGCGTCTTGATACTCACCAATGAGTCTAGGGGCTTCGAAAGCAATGGATTCGATACTAATGTCGGCGCTATCAAATATTTCTACGTGTTACAGCCACTCACCCCCACACGCAGGAGCCATGAGAGTAAATCATCTCGTAAGTATTTTATAAGAGTTATTGTACCGATTGTGAGTACTGTACAACAAAATTTTGTCGAAACTGCTCCAAACCTTTCTGAGCTGTACTGCTATGTACTATCCTAAATATTTCTCAATCCCCAAACCTACGAAAAGTAGGTGGTTCTTAGTTTTACAGTGCTTCTTTCCAGATACCAAGTGATATTTGTATCAAGTTAGGTTAAAATCGACCAAGTGATTCAGCAGAAGATATAAAATATACGTACATGCATAACATATACATACATGTATATGAATACACGCACTGATTTCTGTAAATATGTGTAGAGTATATGGATTTAATGTTCAGTGTTCTCTATGCGTATATGATACGCTGAACGTTGCAAACGTCAAAAATAAGAAACCTGAATATTATCGAAATGAATGTTTTTAACTACAAATTTAAATAACAGTGATATCGTAAATATGTCATAGAAGCACCTCATTGCCTCATGAACGTCTGACGAATTGTTGGACTGTATGGAAGATAAAAATGTAAAATGTCACACTTTAAAAGATCTCTGAACGATTTTTCAGCAATATAAAATTTTCTCTTTTTCAAAAAGTACAGTATGCCTTTTAAGATATGTAGCACCCAAATGCAAGTATTCAGTGCATTTATATTCCGAAATTTCTGGTCAGAGCTGCAAAATAGCTAAATACCAGAAATAGGTTCTTACTGTTTTCACAAAAGATCTCATTTTACACTTCTAAAAGAGTTCATTTCTGTTTCTCCAAGAGGAACAGAACTGCGAAAACGTGTTGATTTTTCGGGCTTTTTTTTCATGGATCCCTGCTCACTATTCGTCGTTGTGATATGGGATTAAAAAGGTCTTTCACAACTTCAGGTCGAATAGTTAAGAGCTTCACCCTGAATATATCAGTCTCTGTGGCTAAAAAAAAAAAAAAAAAAAGTGATGCAGAGAGTGTATCTATGATGCTTCGGTAAAGGCGGCGTTATTCAAGCGATGTAAGTTATAAAAAAAGCTCAGATACAGTGTCTGTCGACGGGAATATGTGAGATTCGATGAGGTTTAGCAGAAACTGCCAGTCGGAAAACCACCAGTGAGAAATTATTCAAGTGCGAAGATTACAGGCTGCGAGGGTACCACAAGGATTAAATATCAAATTTGATTGCAACGGAACATAACGAGAAATTTTGAATGTGTGAATGTGATTTAAATTTGTGTTTTCTGTGTGTGAATCAACAGCTATTGTGAGATTACGTAAGACGGTAAATTCAGGAATTACAGTGTACGTGATTAATTCAATTGCATCATAATACCACTCAAACCCGTCTTCATTTGGTGCATTTCAGCTAAACGCTTGTACCATCTCTTTGACATTTAAAGGAGTTACTATATTTTAAATTGAACTGTACTAAAACGGTAAAATATTGGGCCGTGAAATTAAAGGAAGAACACTCAGAGTTGTAAAATAAGCTGATGACAACTGACAGCGTAAAGAAGAGTTAGGATCACCCCTTCAACTATATAACATTGCAGATCTCTAGAATGTTGCAAGGTGGATACAATTACGAATAGCTTATACTATAGATAGTTAATTTTGGACAGTATTCTAGCACTAAGCCAAGTAACACGGTATAAAATGCAAATATTCTAGCATCTACAAGTGTAAAATTATGTTACTTAGTAACTACGATAGGGGTAGGAGACGAGGTACTGGCGGAAGTGAAGCTGTGAGTACCGGGCGTGAGTCGTGCTTCGGTAGCTCAGTTGGTAGAGCACTTGCCCGCGAAAGGCAAAGGTCCCGAGTTCGAGTCTCGGTCGGGCACACAGTTTTAATCTGCCAGGAAGTTTTACTGCTGATTTGATTGATACTTACTGATGATTTGAGATTGCGAGGTCGTATGTGTTTCTGTTTACCTAAATATTCAGGGTGTAAATTTTAAGTAGACAGACTCAGGAATAACTCGAAAAATAAGCTTCACACGAAAAAATGCGTAGAATCCAAAGTTGATTATTTTCGAGGGTGACAATTTCTGGTGCTGAAATTAGCCCGCCACCCCAGGCCCCTGGGGGTGGGGCGGGAGGTAACTTTAAAATTTCAAGTGGGAACCCCCATTTCTAATTGCAGAATCATATTCTACATAAAAACTACGTACATTTTGTCTTAAACATTTGTTTTGATTCTTGGTAGTTGGCGCTGTGATTTCAGAAAATTAGAAAGGGGAATACGTTCACCTTTAGTTAGCGAGTCGGTTAGTCTTTTCCTCAGTTAGTCTTTTACTTTGTTTACTCAGTAAGTTAATGAATTCACTCGTTAGTAAGTAGGATGTTGGGTTAGTCAGTTAGCTAGTCAGATGATTTGTTTGGTAATTAAAAGTTGTGTGGCCTCATAACCACGAAACAAACAAAACTCATCAGAATCTTCGGAAAAATTAATATTTTGGTCAACATTTGTGAAACTCCTCTCTCTCTCAAACCCCACCCTATGGGGAGAGAAGGAGAGTTTTAGTTTCAGCGAATCAAAATTTACGAAGTAAATAAGCATTTTATTATTTATCCGTAACCATTTTCAACGCAAAAATTAGAACATGGATTTTCTTGAACTACAGCTCCAACTACCATGAATCAAAACAAATGTTTAAGACAAAATGTACGTAGTTTTTATGTACAATCTGATTCTCCAATAAAAAACGCGAGCTCCCATTTGAAATTTTAAAGTTGCCTCCCGCCCCACCCCCCAGGGGGCTGGGGTGGCGGGTAAATTTTAGCAACAGCAGATGTCCCCATCGAAATTAATCGACTTTGGATTCTACACATTTTTTCGTGTGAAGCTTATTTTTCAAGTTATTCTGGTTTGTGAACTTAAAATTTACACCCTGTATATAAAGCAGAGACCTGAATTCCAAAAGACTAGGTTGGGACTTTCTAACTAAGCAGACCTGTAGAAAACTCACAGCTAGATTTTACTGATAAGACTCATGAGAGTCTATTCTTGTTACGGATTTTAAGAACTTATTGTCGGCAAGAAGTTAGACTAATCTGTATCTGTAACAATAAAGCCTTGTTTCTGAACCTACCAGCGCCTGTTACTGCATAATAACAATTTCACAGTAGAAGTCTGGTGAAAGGCAGGATCCCTCTGAAACCAGTAAGGAGATCGTATCAAAGAAGAGGAAACCCTCTAAACACACACACACACACACACACAGACACACACACACACACACACACACACACACACGCACACACGCACACACGCACACACACACACACACACAAACACACAGACAACAGTAACAGAATTTCCTTCATATGTAGCTACAGCTTAGATACATGTGTGTATACTGAATGTTCCTCTTAAAGTGTAAACCAGCGGGTGGCTCTGAGTTACTCTGAGCTGAATCTTTGTGGCATGTTAAAAGCTAAGGCATGTGTTGATTTTCCGATTCAAAACATTAATCGATGGTACGGGTAGGATACTTGCATTACTGAAACATTAAGTTAGAATGGTACCAAGTGCATGAAGTAGAAAAACCGAAAGAATAATCATATTTCCGAAGTATACGTTGGTGTACCTGTCGAGTAGAATGGCTTGGTTTCGACAGTGTCCTGGGAATAAGCACGGGAGACACTCTTGAATACAATGATTTGAAGCCCCTCCAGCTACACGCGAAATAATATTTCTGCCATCTCTCAAGGGAAATGCTCCACCATGTAGTAATCACTATAACCTGTCGCCTCTTTCAAGTTCATAGTCAGGTGTATTACCTTTGTACCAAACATTTCAACCGTCCAGTGGACTGAAATAGCGTGACTCCATTGTACCTTGTTACAAAATAAGATTCCAGGGAATCTTAATCTTAATGTCTTGTTTAGCGTTTGACTGTATACTATACTTTGAGATCAGGGGGGATGGACTGCTTTGTTATTGTTCGGTGAATCTAATTTACACGATTTTCAGTTGACTATTTGCAGATGTATTCAGCCTGATATGACTGAGTACGGGTCCATGTGTAATTAGTGAACACTGCGTATTATGAGCAATTCTCCCGTCGATAACAGGTCTCTAACGTAAAACAAAATCAGAAGTTATTCCATCATGGAGACTTTTGGCACGCCGCAGTTTAGGTTACACTACGCTGACAAGGGAATGATCCAACCCGACGTGTGAAATTTTTCACATACAAAGAATACACCGAAAGAAAACGCACTGTCAGAAGTTTAGCTGCTTAGGTGCAATACAAGTAAATGGTAAAAATATTCACACTAGCAGCACGAAGAGCCCCTTACAAAAGCGGTTTGTAAAGCCCTTCCTGCTCAGGACACGCATCGCCGAATAAATAGACGCAGCCGTGCCAAGAGAAGGTAGCGTAGCGTAGTGCGAAGTCCAGAGAGCTCACAAGAGAATTGTATGTACTTAAACAATACCAAAATGCTTCAAATCATTAATTGTTTGAATAGCTTGCAGTTCTTTCTTACAGAACTGACTAGTAAAGGGAAGGAAGTCAAGGCACTATAGGACCTTTTCTTTATTATTATTATTAGAAACGACTTCCATCAATAGGGACATTAATTTGTCGATATGAAGATGTAACAGTTTCTGCAGAACAGCTCTTATGATTCCAGAATGAGAATTTCACTCTGCAGCGGAGTGTGCGCTGATATGAAACTTCCTGGCAGATCAGAACTGTGTGCCGGACCGAGACTCGAACTCGGGACCTTTGCTTTTGGCGGGCAAGTGCTCTGCCAAATTAGCTACCCAAGCACGACTCACGCCCAGTCTTCACAGCTTTACTTCTGCCAGTAGAGCACTTGCCCGCGAAAGGCAAAGGTCCCGAGTTCGAGTCTCGGTGCAGCACACAGTTTTGATCCGCCAGGAATTTTCAGCTCTTATGATGATTTTTCAATAATATATATTTTGCTGACAATGAAACAGTCCTCGTTTAAAATGGGAATTGTTTCTAGGATGATAAAAAAATGAGAAAAAACGTTTTCCTTATGTCAGGCACACCAGGTAAAAGAATAATTAATGCATTATGGCACTTCAGAGTAATGACTAGTTTCATTTGAACAAAACTGGATTGGGAGAAGAAACGATTGTGAACCTTGTTTTGCGTATTATGCTGTGTACCAGGCATATTGATCAAATTCATAAAATGTGTTGATGCAAACTACTTTGCACAAATGTCTGAAGTTCAACAATACCGATCCGTTGATAAACCTGAAGTGCTATAGAGCTATCGGAAATTATACTGTCCGAAAATTTTCTGAAAAATGTTTCACACTACGGCAAATTTCTTTATCCAAGAGGCTGAATCAAAATATTAGTTCTGAGAAGCAAACAAATTGTTTTAACAGTCTTCTCATCGCCCTCCTAAAAAGAGAGGTGTCGCTATGTCCATGTGAAGAGTCCAGCGAAAGCAATGAACTATTTTCTGAAAATTGTAAGACAACGCTTCAGAAGTCACTTTGAAAATTATTCTCTCTCATTTTGCCAGAGTGTCTCACATCTATTACAAGGATTTTACAACCAAATAGTTTTTTTTTTAATTTTCTGTCCTATTTTGCTCTGAGGCTCCTGAAGAAAGATATAAAGCTCTGAAAAACTAATCTACTGATTGCTATTACTGACATTGTTGTATACGAATGTGTCGTAACATTTATCGACTACAGAGCTCCTACTCTGTCTTATTCGCTCGAAATCATAAAGTGTGGTTTACACGCAATTCGTGCACGAAACATGATCGACTGGCTATTTACACAGTATTGTAGGGGGTAACAAGAAGCTTCGTCTCCACATCAGCTACGAATTTCTCTGTAGTATTGTCTGTTAATGACACTTCCTCTACCCGTTTCCTTTTCCGTATAATTTCCTGAATCTGTTTAACCAGATCTAAAAAGCCGGCAAATCAGTAAGGTTCATCTCCCTTGCCACTGAGATCACGCAGTCTCGTAGATCTCCCTCGCTAATGCTGCACTTGCTCTCACGTACAGTTCTAAATTTTTCTTTCACAGTTTTGCGAGTTTCATTTTCGCACGTATTTCGTACAATGCGTTAATCTTTCTTTCCCTTTATTTAATTCATGCTCAGATTTTACAAAACGTTAGCGGCTTTGCACTCTGCTTCTGTGGAACCTTTTTCTCCCTCCATTAATTATCTACAAATTTATAGCCTATTCTTTCTCACTGAAAGCTGTTACTGTAAATGTTTTCTTTGGTCTTGGAGTGAAGTCTACCTTCGTTCTGGACTTATATTAGCACAACTAACATCATTCGAACCAAAGCTCACGGAATTATATTTCGGTTCCACTAACGTTTCCTTAATTTCTAACGAAATGTCGATATCATTCGGATAAATGTCCTAGAAATTAACTAATAAATAACACATTTGTAGATCTTTAGCAGAAGCAGGTGATTTCGATTGCATACCAAGTTCTTCATATTTCGTCTTTGCATGGTTCAAAAGATTAATTGGATTCCACATTAACGTGAAACTCTGGAACCTGTACAATGGCAGAAACTGTTACCAAAAATATACGAAGAATTCAGAAAGAAAATTAATTTAGTTTTTTTATCTCTATTGTTAACATCTGGCGATACACCAAAGGCAACTTTTAATTGGACTGATGACCTAAGTCCCATAGTGCTCAGAGCCATTTGAGCCAGCTGTTAATTTTTAAGGATATTAAATGAGTCGCTAATTCCAAGGAATAGTAACTGTGAGCAACTTTGTCAGAGAAACTGTCAACGTGAAATGAAATTCGCTTTACAAATTACGATTGATTTGGTGATGGTATCCGTTTACCGAAGCTTCGTCAACCTAGGATGTGTGCACACTGTCTTGGGCATGCGCTGGCTGCTGTAGCTACGGCTGGGGTATTCATTTCTCCAAGCACCTGGCGAGATTCGAATCTGGCAAATTTCAACATTTGTAAAAAAATACTTGCGAACCATCTTAGCACCTAAATTTTTGAGATAGTGTTTCTTTTGGTGTATTCTGCCTGTGTAAAATAATTTCTAGGCATGACTGGACAGTTAGTTTAGTTATACTCCTATATGAGTTAACTGTACACACTAGCAGGAATGAATTTTTATTGGTGGTAAATATTAAATAATCACTTATAATTTACAATTTAGCACATAATAAGTGTTCAGAAGTGAATAAGCAGAGACCATATGTTTATATGTCCGTCTGCCTCTCACACAACTCTACCCAAATAAGACTGGAAATCAGCTGTACGTATGTTAATACCGTCCCTTGCCCCTCCCGTCCTCCTTTGCACATTCCCCATACAGGATTATTATCGGATTAGTGAAATGCCGCGACGTCAATTTGTGTACTATTCAATCATCGTCTCTAATAGCCCCCATAGGTTTAACAATTTTTCCACGTGGTCAGTGAGGTTGGTGATAACGACAATTATCAGAAATATCGTACGACCGCCCGTTGCCTAACCTTGAACATTTCATGTCTCGCAATTAAAGCTTGTCAAGAAATATTTTATCCATTGGTGTGTTTCTCCTGAACAAATCTGTTACGTACGTTCGAAAAAGACGTTCATGCAGGGTGGTCAGAGACATAACTTGTCAGGATGTTGCAGGGTAGGTTGCGCTGAGAAATAACTGTCAAAAAAATCGATCTGTTGTGTCGTTTCCGGTTTAATTATCAGTGAAGTTAGCCGAACAGTGGCACGCGAAAATTCAAGCGGCCTGTCAGAAACAGTGTCGCCAACTGTGTTCTTTGTGTGTTTTCCTCGAACCGATCAGAAGTAGCTTTTGCCCACCCACCTTAAATTTGTGACATCCGAGAAAAGCACACTGTATCAACTAATCAGGATCTGTATAAGTGCTAACTCACGCATTCACGGTTTTCTCTGTATTACCACATTTAAGCGCGTACAAGTACTTCAACTTACACGCACTAAGGTCTGAATGCCTAAAGTTAGTTCTAATTAAATCGGAAACGGTGCAACGTACCGATTTTTTTAGCTTTTGTTTCTCAGTACAGCATTGCAACACACCTACAAGCTTTTCAATCTGTTTCTGAACAACATGTATAAAATTTAGGTCCTTAACAAGGCAGTGCATTGATATACCAGTCTACTTTCTTTCATACTATGAGAAAAGCACACACACACACACACACACACACACATATATATATATATATATATATATATATATATATATATATATATATATATATATATATATATATGCTGAATGAAATAATCAATTAATGTAGTATTTTAAGCAAAACAGTTGAACCGTTCTTTGGAAATTTTGCTTCTGCGTGCACGTATTTTGAATAATAATTTTACAGGCGGCAGGATAACACGACCATAAATTCACTGCAATTTAGCCGTTAGACGCACCCGTGTGCTTTATTTCATGGCCGAAACTTTTTGAGCATTGTCAACCGAGCCATCGGCGTATTTTGTGTTATGGGCCATGTGGTAACGGCTGACATTTGTCAGTTTGTGTAGCCTCTGCTCTTTGAACGTCACATCAAAAGAACAGGCGTTTTGGTAGATGTAAAAGCAGCTCAGTCATTCAATTTTGTATATGGCTGATATAATCAATTTATGGCTTTTGGTGCAATTATACGGAAGCTTTTACGAAACTTTGTTTCCAGAGGGCTACGCTGCATTACGTCCATTACTTTTTAACATAGTACTCATTTAACGACGCGTTTCGTTCGGCATGCATTGTGATTATCAAGAGTAAATGCTGGATCCCTTAAATGAATTGCGAATAAATATGTAAAAATGGCCCGTCAGTGTACATTTCGGTGTATTAAGAGGCCTACAGCGAATAGTAAACTTGTGTATCAGATGACGTTACTAAATGTCGGATGTCCAAGACCCTTATGTTGTACTCTTCCGTCAAAGATGGTTGGTACAAGGTAAACTGCGAATATTGGTATATTGTATTTATTCATCTTTTGGCCGTTACAACATCACTCAGAGTGGACATTAAGGTTCACAAATAAAGCGAAACAATGTTAAGAAGATAAAACAGTCCTAGTTCTATAGCACTGCACAGCACTACATAGGCCTGCACTTTCATTACAGTGTAAGTTTGAGTAATTAAGACTTAGAAGCTTTTCTTATGCAATGAGTTTTTAAAAGAACTACCAAATCAGAGGGATATATTTGTAGTCATAATATATAAACACATACAAATAAATTCTCGAATCTAAGATAATACGTTTAATAGTTACTGTTCTTTTGAGAGCATGGATCGTGGCGATGAACATCTCTTTAGAATTACCGATTGTTGATCCTGCCGAGTAGCGTGTAGTATGAGTAAGAAGCCTTCAGTAGCTGTAACAGAACCAACACTAGACATTAATGTTTCTCCCTCTCTACCGAAAAACTAAAGTTAACATTGCAGTTTCCATTTTGAAGTACGTGCAAAAACGCTGTTCTGTTTTTCTATACCCATTCTTCTACATTTAAGTACATTTTACAATTATTTTAAGTTCCGCATGATATGTAAGTGAAAAATTACAAAACTGAAAACGAAGAATGAAAATAAGTAATTAAACTTTCTTCATGTTTTGGACGTATTACTTTAACTAATGCAGTAGAAATGTAAATATTAACTTTTTATAACGTGTTAGAATCTAAATTTCACGCCTGGAGCACGTCAGACTAAAATAATAAAGTAGTAGCTTGATGTATAATTTTTACCTTTGGTAATCGAAACAGATCGACATTGTCGACATGTGACTCAGTGAAATAATTATTTTTATTGAAAATGTAATGATACAACGACCATTTACCAGCAGCCTGTGAGGTCCAAGTGTGGCTCAATGGTTAATGTTACTGATTATTTTCTAGGATGTCGTGTGTTCACTTTCCGATAACCATTACTGAATTTTGAGGCTGATTCTGTCTGGAAAAGTCTTCACCTTTTCTCAAAAAAGCCAATGAAAATCTGCTTCTGTACATAAGCAGTGCATTTAACACCCAAATCTCCGATATAGACTTAAATGGAATAGCTTCCACCTGGCACAGGTCATGTGTTTTAATTAACTGTTCGCCAATGCATAATAATTTAGTAGTAATCAGTACTTCACACCGTGTTCTACCGCACGGTTAGATTGAAGAAACTTTTTACTGAGGTTCTGACAAACTGAGAACTTAGTGCAGGCTATTAAAGGAATGACGAACGTTTGAATATCAGTGTCAGCAATTTAGTTTTCAACTGATGTAAAAGCAGTGAGCGAATTGTGAGACAGAGAACAGCCATTAAGCACGTACTTAACGTGTCAGACGAGGTACGTTCAGGAGTTATCCACGCTTTATAAAAGAGGAGCCTGAGTAAGTGCATTTTTTCATTTCTTGTATTTAGTCCTCCAGTCCACAAGGTTGCGTATTCGCTCCTAAAATAACGTTATGTACCATTCAAAATCAGTGTCATACAATATCTCCAAGAGGTCAGGGACAGAAAGGGACAGAAAGTTGGCTGAAACCAGACGTAAACAGTAATGAAATCCTAAACTCAGATAGGAATGTATACCGCAGAGACAGGCTGGACAGTGAAGGGGGAGGCGCGTTTATAGCGATAAGAAGTGCAATAGTATCGAAGGAAATTGACGGAGATCCGGAATGTGAAATGATTTGGGTGAAGGTCACGGTTAAAGCAGGCTCAGACATGGTAATTGGATGTCTCTATAGGCCCCCTGGCTCAGCAGCTGTTGTGGCTGAGCACCTGAAGGATAATTTGGAAAATATTTAGAGTAGATTTCCTCACCATGTTATAGTTCTGGGTGGAGATTTTAATTTGCCGGATATAGACTGGGAGACTCAAACGTTCATAACGGGTGGCAGGGACAAAGAATCCAGTGAATTTTTTTTAAGTGCTTTATCTGAAAACTACCTTGAGCAGTTAAACAGAGAACGGACTCGTGGCGATAACATATTAGACCTTCTGGTGACAAACAGACCCGAATTATTTGAAAAAGTTAACGCAGAACATGGAATCAGCGATCATAAAGCGATTACGGCATCGATGATTTCAGCCGTAAATAGGAATATTAAAAAGGGTAGGAAGATTTTTCTGTTTAGAAAAAGTGACAAAAAGCAGATTTCAGAGTACCTGTTGGCTCAACACAAAAGTTTTGTCTCAAGCACAGATAGTGTTGCGGATCAGTGGACAAAGTTCAAAACCGTCATACATTATGCGTTAGATGAGTATGTGCCAAGCAAGATCGTAAGAGATGGAAAAGAGCCACCGTGGTACAACAACCGAGTTAGAAAACTGCTGCGGAAGCAAAGGGAACTTCACAGCAAGTATAAACATAGCCAAAGCCTTGCAGACAAACAAAAATTACGCGAAGCGAAATGTAGTGTGAGGAGGGCTGTGCGAGAGGCGTTCAATGAATTCGAAAGTAAAGTTCTATGTACTGACTTGGCAGAAAATCCTAAGAAATTTTGGTCTTATCTCAAAGCGGTAGGTGGATCAAAACAAAATGTCCAGACACTCTGTGACCAAAATGGTACTGAAACAGAGGATGACAGACTAAAGGCCGAAATACTAAATGTCTTTTTCCAAAGTTGTTTCACAGAGGAAGATTGCACTGTAGTTCCTTCTCTACAGTGTCGCACGGATGACAAAATGGTAGATATCGAAATAGACGACAGACGGATAGAAAAACAATTAAAATCGCTCAAAAGAGGAAAGGCCTCTGGACCTGATGGGATACCAGTTCAATTTTACACAGAGTACGCGAAGGAACTTGCCCCCCTTCTTACAGCGGTGTACCGTAGGTCTCTAGAAGAGCGCAGCGTTCCAAAGGATTGGAAAAGGGCACAGGTCATCCCCGTTTTCAAGAAGGGACGTCGAACAGATGTGCAGAACTATAGACCTATATCTCTAACGTCGATCAGTTGTAGAATTTTGGAACACGTATTATGTTCGAGTATAATGACTTTTCTGGAGACTAGAAATCTACTCTGTAGGAATCAGCATGGGTTTCGAAAAAGACGGTCATGTGAAACCCAGCTCTCGCTATTCGTCCACGAGACTCAGAGGGCAATAGACACGGGTTCCCAGGTAGATGCCGTGTTTCTTGATTTCCGCAAGGCGTTCGATACAGTTCCCCACAGTCGTTTAATGCACAAAGTAAGAGCATATGGACTATCAGACCAATTGTGTGATTGGATTGAGGAGTTCCTAGATAACAGGACGCAGCATGTTACTCTCAATGGAGAGAAGTCTTCCGAACTAAGAGTGATTTCAGGTCTGCCGCAGGGCAGTGTCATAGGACCGTTGCTATTAACAATATACATAAATGACCTGGTGGATGACATCGGAAGGTCACTGAGGCTTTTTGCAGATGATGCTGTGGTGTATCGAGAGGTTGTAACAATGGAAAATTGTACTGAAATGCAGGAGGATCTGCAGCGAATTGACGCATGGTGCAGGGAATGGCAATTGAATCTCAATGTAGACAAGTGTAATGTGCTGCGAATACACAGAAAGATAGATCCTTTATCATTTACCTACAAAATAGCAGGTCAGAAACTGGAAGCAGTTAATACCATAAATTATCTGGGAGTACGCATTAGGAGTGATTTAAAATGGAATGATCATATAAAGTTGATTGTCGGTAAAGCAGATGCCAGACTGAGATTCATTGGAAGAATCCTAAGGAAATGCAATCCGAAAACAAAGGAAGTAGGTTACAGTACGCTTGTTCGCTCACTGCTTGAATACTGCTCAGCAGTGTGGGATCCGTACCCGATAGGGTTGATACAAGACATAGAGAAGATCCAACGGAGAGCAGCGCGCTTCGTTACAGGATCATTTAGTAATCGCGAAAGCGTTACGGAGATGATAGATAAACTCCAGTGGAAGACTCTGCAGGAGAGACGCTCAGCAGTTCGGTACGGGCTTTTGTCAAAGTTTCGAGAACATACCTTCACCGAAGAGTCAAGCAGTATATTGCTCCCTCCTACGTATATCTCGCGAAGAGACCATGAGGATAAAATCAGAGAGATTAGAGCCCACACAGAGGCATACCGACAATCCTTCTTTCCACGAACAATACGAGACTGGAATAGAAGGGAGAACCGATAGAGGTACTGAAGGTACCCTCCGCCACACACCGTCAGGTGGCTTGCGGAGTATGGATGTAGATGTAGACGCAATAGGCTATGGTAAAGAGTTTATTGTGAATGTTGGACGGTAGTTGAGGATGTGGTCGCAGTTTCCAACTTGTGAGCAGCCAGTCTAGTGCTCGGACCAGCACTTCCGCGCACAGGGCTCTCAGGTGATATCCATGACTGGACCTTCTTATATTTGTTCTTCTAAGCGCAGAATCAGCCTACGGTGGTAGTGTTCTTTTGTTTACTAAGACATGTGGTTGCTGACACCACGAATTCTTTAATAATCACACACCGCATGGCAAAAATTTGCTGTGAAGGTCGTTTTCAGAACTCAGTGGATGGTACTATGCCGCCATTGTCCCACCTGGACAGTGCCATTCGCAGGAATTCTCGACGCTGCCGCTACTGCTTCACACCTTCACCAAGGAGATGCAGCCATGGACATCCTTCCTCGTGGAGGTGGCGTGGCACTTCGTGCTCTCCACCTGCCTGGGCGCTGTGTGACAGTGTGCTGGCTTCCTCACTCCCTCTGTCCGCCGCTCGTGGTCTCGCGGTAGCGTTCTCGCTTCCCGAGCACGGGGTCCCGGGTTCGATTCCCGGCGGGGTCAGGGATTTTCACCTGCCTCGAGATGACTGGGTGTTTGTGTTGTCCGCATCATTTCATCATCATCCAGGAAAGTGGCGAAATTGGACTGAGCAAAGATTGGGTAATTGTATGGGCGCTGATAACCACGCAGTTGAGCGCCCCACAAACCAAACATCATCATCACACATCACTCCCTCTGGTGCCGCCATCTCTTATAATCCTTTATTTTCCCATTTGTGATTTGGAGAGTGCCACATTCCATAATTATTATTACAGGCCCAACGCTTCCTGTCTCTACCTTCGCACCACACATCACGAGATCTACCCCTGAACCACTCCTTGCTGGCAGGCCGTGGTGGTCTAGCGGTTCTAGGCGCTCAGTACAGAGCCGCGTGACTGCTACGGTCGCAGGTTCGAATCCTGCCTCGGGCATGGATGTGTGTGATGTCCTTAGGTTAGTTAGGTTTAAATAGTTCTAAGTTCTAGGGGACTGATGACCATAGATGTTAAGTCCCATAGTGCTCAGAGCCATTTGAACCAACTCCTTGCTGGCTCTACCCCAGCGTCCATTCTCGTGTTCCAGCGCAGATAATTCACATTCCTTCTCCCAGTCCTTTGGATTATCGTGCTCCAGCGCACGTCACACGTTCCAGAACGGGCTCATTCGCACAAGAAATAATGTTACTCCCAACACCCTGGTCTTCCGATCGGCCTAATCAATTTCGTACGGAGACGGGTCATTTATTTTTGTGCCACGACTTCTGACTCCACGGCACGAGACTATTGGCTTGAGGTGTGTATATTTTTCTGCCTGCATGTAGATGCAATCCCTCTCACAGTAGCTCTGCATGCGCTAGCTGACACTTGCCAGTTGAGAAGCAGCTGTCGTTCGTAGTTTCCACACCACTGGCCATCGACGACAACGATTCGAGGACACTGCCCTCAATGATCGCTGTAGACTCACTGGACTCCAAGCCGTTGCGAAGGTCGCACATCTGTTTCTTGGGAGGGGAGGGTGGGGAGCAGATGCAGTGCCAACTCAGATGGACTCAAAACAGCCAAGATGATTCCCGTCTTTCCCGTGAAGGGGAAAAATTCTGTATCAGAAGATAGTCCGCCAGCAATACAGGCCGTTTCTATGGGCCACCGAATCACGGACCTGTTGGTGCTGTGTCAGCAAGGAAGAAACACGACAGTCAGAATGGCAACAATGGGGACCTCCAAGCGCTGCGTCGTTGGAACTAAACAAAACGTTCAGGATAACAACAACTGCAACTGGTTGCCGTCACAGGTAACTGTGTCAGCCGCCACTACTACAAGCTGCCAGTAGGAGGCACGATATTCACAGCACTGCTTGCGTACACGAGATACCATTCCCACAAGTAGGCAGTCCTCCATTTCTCTGCCACAACAAGTGAGTTCGGTCCCAGCCACTAAACCAATTTGGTCTTGACTACCAAACAAGTCGAGTAGCACCTGTTCCTTTCCAGCCAAAGAACCTGTTCAGTCCCAGCAAATGAACCTGATTCTACAGCAAGTCAGTTTGGTGCCAATCACCAAGTCTGCCAGACTGAGCAACCAAACCAAAACGCAGTCCAGCTGCTGATACAGGACGACTTCGTCTGCGCCGTCCTCAGGAAGAGCCAGCGGGTTTGCAATGAACTTTGACGTCGTCTACCAATAGTCCTTTAGGACTCCAGCCTCGGACTCGCTCTTCGTCTTCACCAGCCCCGTCCGTCTGAGATGCCATTTCGCCAACGAAGTGCCTTTGCCTCACTCACCATGGTCTCTGAGAACTCCAACCTTTACACTTGGTATCAAACGATAATAGACTTTATTATTGTGAATTCTTTACAGCAGCTCAGCTTGTGGCCTATCTGCACAAAGATCACAGTGACTGTGCTTCATTACGGACAATCAAAGAGTGTCATCGATTAACGAAACTGTCAGACATAGCAGTACATACTACGTTCAGAAGATCTTTTTCTGTATTAAATGGCTAGTTCTACGGTTCTTCCGTTGTCTTTATTTACGCTATTCGTAGTAAAATGTATCTTGAATTTTTTCTTTCTATATACACCATGCCATGGCAACAACATCATCGACGATTATTTATTTTGTATAAAATTCGGTCAGAGAATTTGTAATAAATGTTGCTATAAGAATGGAATAAAGTACAGTACTGATTTAGAGTTCTTAATTATTGCGACTGGTTATAGAAGTATAACCAGAATAAGGGTTAACGAGAGGTATTATCGTTTCGAAGAAGACCGTAGAAACAGTGAGGATGACGAGCATCACGGATGCCACAGTACATGATCAATTGATGAAATTGTGAAAAATGCGGAGGAAATAACTATGAAAGAATGGGGATTACTAAAAGAGGACTCCCATCATACGGTAGCAAATGAAGTGCTTCATGCTAGTACTTCTTTCTTTCATCCTTTTTATTTTGGGTATGAAACGTCTGAACCCAAATTTCGTTCTACAGGTGAGCAATTACGGATGTGACGGCAACAGTAATGCTCTATCTCCCCAGTGGAAGCATTCTAGACATATATGACCGAATAGAGCTCGGCAAGTGGGGTCGAATGCCCACTGTGCTCTTCTGGTCTTCGATTACTGCGGGATACTGCACCAGGAGTTTCAGCGACAAGGTGGAATGTTCTAAGGCCGACATTTTACGACTTAAGATGAGATTAAAAACTCATCGTCAACAGAGCTAAAATCTATCCCTGAGATCGTGATCCAGAGGTGTCTCGGACACCGGAAAGAGCGCTGGCAGAAATGTATAATATCCAATAGGAGTATGTTGAAGAGGATAACATTAATGCAGAAGAATTAATTAAATTCTGTACAACAAACTAAAACTTTTCGTTATTTTTTGAACACATCTGAATACAATTTTTTTACTGTTAATGTCTCCGATATTAATGTAGAGCAACTTTAAATACATAGTGATGTCGCAGTACTGACCGAGATGAAGGTGGGCCGGTTGATCTGGAGCAGGCCGCCTGCTGTAAGCACCAGCGACCTCTGCGCACGACACATGAGGAGGGAGAGCGCGCGTTTGAAACGCCCACTGGCCTCCACCCAGGCGCAGCTGTACGCCGCCTCCGCCACCGCCTCGCTCTGTCAGTCACAATCACTGAGCTACACTCCGTACACAGTGTTCAAGACAAACTATGAGGACTGGGTCATTTAAGTAGAACGTATACTAATTTATTTATAAAATATGTAAACATTACTGTATTTTGTGCATTAATATGTATTCTAGCAGTGTTCTAGCAGTGTTCTAGCAGTAGTGGACACCAGATGATCCTGAGAAAGATCCCAGCAGAGAGGTCGAAACGTCGGTCATTTTAGTAGAAATATGACGCTGCCTAATAACCCAGAAGATTTTAACTTCAGCGACAACGGCCACGAAAACCTCCAGAATTACATAACATGTATTCAGTTCGCAGATAAATTCCTTGTAATCGACATTAAATTGTATGAATGAGTGGTACCTGTTCTTTCGGACATGACCACGTGGGATCCTCGGCTGTGATACATAAACGTAAATTGTAGGTGAAGGGGGAGGGGGGCGGGAAGACAGGAAAGGCAACTGGTTACTGATGTCGGCCGCAATTGGACATTACGCGGAATCGGCGGCGACGAGTAAAAATGTGATTTGAACCTAAGATCTTCTGCTTTCTAGGCAGACGCCTGGACACAGTGTCATCGCAATTGCACGGACTACCTCGGCACGCCCCACGGCCGGACCACACTATGACCGAGCGCCACCTATGCGCAGCCCCCGTCCAGCTGTGATGCCTTTATGTAAACAGAAGGTGAACAGGAAGAGAAAGGGAGTGAAAGGAATGGATTATTGAATCCGCGTAATGTCTCGATGCGGCTGACATCAGCGACCACTTTCCTTTCCTATCTTTTCTCTCTTGCCCCCTCCCCAAACCAACACCCCCACTCCAAACCATCAATTTACGTGTATGTATGACAGCTACGGCTTGCACATCATGTGTGTTCTTCAAGTCCGAAAGAATAGACACCACGCAGCCATATAATTGATTCGCCTAGACGCGCTATAGATCCACTTTCTTCAGTGTGGATGCAGAAGTACGTCCGACATCTTGCGGCAATCTCAGAGTAGCGAGCATAGAGGACATGAATAGGGACTGCACCTAGGTGGCGCCCGGTGGGAATGTGGATTGACCGTGAGGAGTCACGGCATAGTCCGTGCAGCTGCGATAACACTGCGTAAAGGATGGCGCAGTAGTTAATGCACATGCCAAGTAAGCAGGAGCTCGTTGGTTCGAAACCCGATCCAGGGCACATTTTCACTCGTCGCAGCTGATTCCGCGTAAAGGCCAAATGCAGCTGATATCAGTAGTCCCTTCTCTTTCCTATCCTTCCTACCGCCCCCCCCCCCCCGCACCAAAACCAACTTCAACTTACAATATTACATCGCCATGCATTTTTATGTCAACATTACTATCATATTCAAATATCAGAACATATCGAGAGAAAACAGATATTCACCACGAAACAATTATAATATTCACAAAACTTAAACAGACGAACACAAGATGTCCATGTGCGAAACCTTGTGTGGTTGCAACAATAGTATTCTGTAAAATAAACACACCAAAGTTGTTACAAAGAATTGGCCCATAGAACTGCAAGAATGAAAGTATGTAAAGTTAAGGCGCCACTTAATATGGTCTCATAAGACTTTTGGTCAGGTGATTACAGGGTTATAAATACAAAATCATATAGGGGTAATGCAGGAGTAGGTTTAATAATGAATAAAAAAATAGGAGTGCGGGTTAGCTACTACAAACAGCATAGTGAACGCATTATTGTGGCCAAGATAGACACAAAGCCCATGCCTACTACAGTAGTACAAGTTTATATGCCAACTACCTCTGCAGATGATGAAGAAATAGATGAAATGTATGACGAGATAAAAGAAATTATTCAGGTAGTGAAAGGAGACGAAAATTTAATAGTCATGGGTGACTGGAATTCGTCAGTAGGAAAAGGGAGAGAAGGAAACATAGTAGGTGAATATGGATTGGGGGGAAGGAATGAAAGAGGAAGCCGCCTTGTAGAATTTTGCACAGAGCATAACTTAATCATAGCCAACACTTGGTTCAAGAATCATAAAAGAAGGTTGTATACCTGGAAGAATCCTGGAGATACTAGTAGGTATCAGATAGATTATATAATGGTAAGACAGAGATTTAGGAACCAGGTTTTAAATTGAAAGACATTTCCTGGGGCAGATGTGGATTCTGACCACAATCTATTGGTTATGAACTGCAGATTGAAACTGAAGAAACTGCAAAAAGGTGGGAATTTAAGGAGATGGGACCTGGATAAACTGAAAGAACCAGAGGTTGTAGAGAGTTTCAGGGAGAGCATAAGGGAACAATTGACAGGAATGGGGGAAAGAAATATAGTAGAAGAAGAATGGGTAGCTCTGAGGGATGAAGTAGTGAAGGCAGCAGAGGATCAGGTAGGTAAAAAGACGAGGGCTAATAGAAATCCTTGGGTAACAGAAGAAATATTGAATTTAATTGATGAAAGGAGAAAATACAAAAATGCAGTAAATGAAGGAATACAGACGTCTCAAAAATGATATCGACCAGAAGTGCAAAATGGCTAAGCAGGGATGGCTAGAGGACAAATGTAAGGATGTAGAGGCTTATCTCACTAGGGGTAAGATAGATACTGCCTACAGGAAAATTGAAGAGACCTTTGGAGAAAAGAGAACCACTTGTATGAATATCAAGAGCACAGATGGCAACCCAGTTCTAAGCAAAGAAGGGAAGGCAGACAGGTGGAAGGAGTATATACAGGGTTTATACAAGGGCGATGTACTTGAGGACAATATTATGGAAATGGAAGAGGATGTAGATGAAGACGAAATGGGAGATAAGATACAGCGTGAAGAGTTTGACAGAGCACTGAAAGACCTGAGTCGAAACAAGGCCCCGGGAGTAGACAGCATTCCATTTGAACTACTGATGACCTCGGGAGAGCCAGTCATGACAAAACTCTACCATCTGGTGAGCACGATGTATGAGACAGGCGAAATACCCTCAGACTTCAAGAAGAATATAATAATTCCAATCCCAAAGAAAGCAGGTGTTGACAGATGTGAAAATTACCGAACTATCAGTTTCATAAATAACAGCTGCAAAATACTAACGCGAATTCTTTACAGACGAATGG
Organism: Schistocerca cancellata; assembly: GCF_023864275.1. Taxonomy (NCBI): domain Eukaryota; kingdom Metazoa; phylum Arthropoda; class Insecta; order Orthoptera; family Acrididae; genus Schistocerca; species Schistocerca cancellata. Next base: position 121,506,964 of record NC_064634.1, read on the forward strand.
AAAAACTGGTAGAAGCTGACCTCGGGGAAGATCAGTTTGGATTCCGTAGAAATGTTGGAACACGTGAGGCAATACTGACCTTACGACTTATCTTAGAAGAAAGATTAAGAAAAGGCAAACCTACGTTTCTAGCATTTGTAGACTTAGAGAAAGCTTTTGACGATGTTAACTGGAATACTCTCTTTCAAATTCTGAAGGTGGCAGGGGTAAAATACAGGGAGCGAAAGGCTATTTAAAGTTTGTACAGAAACCAGATGGCAGTTATAAGAGTCGAGGGGCATGAAAGGGAAGCAGTGGTTGGGAAAGGAGTAAGACAGGGTTGTAGTCTCTCCCCGAAGTTATTCAATCTGTTTATTGAGCAAGCAGTAAAAGAAACAAAAGAAAAATTCGGAGTAGGTATTAAAATTCATGGAGAAGAAGTAAAAACTTTGAGGTTCGCCGATGACATTGTAATTCTGTCAGAGACAGCAAAGGACTTGGAAGAGCAGTTGAACGGAATGGACAGTGTCTTGAAAGGAGGATATAAGATGAACATCAACAAAAGCAAAACGAGGATAATGGAATGTAGTCAAATTAAGTCGGGTGATGCTGAGGGAATTAGATTAGGAAATGAGACACTTAAAGTAGTAAAGGAGTTTTGCTATTTAGGGAGTAAAATAACCGATGATGGTCGAAGTAGAGAGGATATAAAATGTAGACTGGCAATGGCAAGGAAAGCGTTTCTCAAGAAGAGGAATTTGTTAACATCGAGTATAGATTTAAGTGTCAGGAAGTCGTTTCTGAAAGTATTTGTATGGAGTGTAGCCATGTATGGAAGTGAAACATGGACGATAACTAGTTTGGACAAGAAGAGAATAGAAGCTTTCGAAATGTGGTGCTACAGAAGAATGCTGAAGATAAGGTGGGTAGATCACGTAACTAATGAGGAGGTATTGAATAGGATTGGGGAGAAGAGAAGTTTGTGGCACAACTTGACTAGAAGAAGGGATCGGTTGGTAGGACATGTTTTGAGGCATCAAGGGATCACAAATTTAGCGTTGGAGGGCAGTGTGGAGGGTAAAAATCGTAGAGGGAGACTAAGAGATGACTACACTAAGCAGATTCAGAAGGATGTAGGTTGCAGTAGATACTGGGAGATGAAGAAGCTTGCACAGGATAGAGTAGCATGGAGAGCTGCATCAAACCAGTCTCAGGACTGAAGACCACAACAACAACAGTTCATGGTTACTACACTACTAGCCATTAAAATTGCTACACCCAAAGAAATGCAGATGGCCATTAAAATTGCTACACCCAAAGAAATGCAGATGATAAACGGGTATTCATTGGACAAATATATTATACTAAAACTGACATGTGATTACATTTTCAGGCAATTTGGGTGCATAGATCCTGAGAAATCAGTAACCAGAACAACCACCTCTGGCCGTAATAACGGCCTTGATACGCCTGTGCATTGAGTCAAACAGACCTTGGATGGCGTGTACAGGTACAGCTGCCCATGCAGCTTCAACACGATACCGCAGTTCATCAAAAGTGGTGACTGGCGTATTGTGACGAGCCAGTAGCTCGGCCACCATCGACCAGACGTTTTCAATTGGTGAGAGACCTGGAGAATGTGCTGGCCAGGGCAGCAGTCGAACATTTCTGTATCCAGAAAGGCCCGCATAGGACCTGCAACATGCGGTCGTGCATTATCCTGCTGAAATGTAGTGTTTCGCAGGGATCGAATGAAGGGTAGAGCCACGGGTCGAAACACATCTGAAATGTAACGTCCATTGTTCAATGTGCCGTCAATGCGAACAAGAGGTGACCAGACGTGTAACCAATGGCACCCCATACCATCACGCCGGGTGATACGCTAGTACGGCGATGACGAATGCACGCTTCCAATGTGCGTTCACCGCGATGTCGCCAAACACGGATGCGACCATCCTGATGCTGTAAACGGAACCCGGATTCATCCGAAAATACGCCGTTTTGCCATTCGTGCACCTATGTTCGTCGTTGAGTATACCATCGCATGCGCTCCTGTCTGTGATGCAGCGTCAAGGATAGCCGCAGCCATGGTCTTCGAGCTGATAGTCCATGCTGCTGCAAACGTCATCGAACTGTTCGTGCAGATGGTTGTTGTCTTGCAAACGTCCCCATCTGTTGACTCAAGGATCTAGACGTGGCTGCACGATCCGTTACAGCCATGCGGATAAGATGCCTGTCATCTCGACTACTAGTGATACGAGGCCGTTGAGATCCAGCACGGCGTTCCCTCCTGAACCCGCCGATTCCATATTCTGCTACCAGTCATTGGAACTCGACCAACGCGACCATCAGTGTCGCGATACTATAAACCGCAATCGCGATAGGCTACAATCCGACCTTTATCAAAGTCGGAAACGTGATGGTACGCATTTCTCTTCCTTACACGAGACATCACAGAAACGTTTTACCCGGCAATGCCGGTCAACTGCTGTTTGTGTATGAGAAATGGGTTGGAAACGTTCCTCATGTCAGTACGTTGTTTATGTCGCCACCGGCACCAACCTTGTGTGAATGCTCTGAAAAGCTAATCATTTGCATATCACAATATCTTCTTCGTGTCGGTTAAATTTCTCGTCTGTAGCACGTCATCTTCGTGGTGTAGCAATTTTAATGGCCAGTAGTGTACTATAACAAATGCAGCAGATCCATCATACGACTATTTCATTTTCAATATTCACAATTATGTGCCATGATAGACATATAAGTTTCTAAAAGGATTAGGTGTGTCGATAAAATATCAGTTAAATATTTGCATAATTCTGAATTTCTTCTCATTACACAGCATATTAAATGCCGTCACCCAAGAACTTTGACTTTCAGGATTTCTTGTAACGTGGCCACATACACACATATTAATTTACACATATACTAAATTTTATATCCTTTGTCCCACCATGAAACATGTGTGGGGTGAATTGTGTGACTCAGTGATACAGATACCTGTGCCGTAGGTGCAAACACCAGGGAGGGTATCTTTTCAGAAGACAGACACAGGTGTAATTTCTAACAACAGCCATTTCAGTTGTTGCAGGGGCAACAATCTTGATAATTTATTGACTGGTTCGTCCTGATAGCACCAGCCAAAACGGCCTTCCTGTGCTGATACTGCGATGGGCAGAGGAAAACTACGGCCATAATTTTTCCTGGAGGCATGCAGATCTACTGCATGACTAAAACTTCACTAAAATTTATCTGAAGTAAAATAGTCCTCCATTCGGATCTTCGCGCGGAGGCTACTTGGGAAGAAATTGTCATCAGGAGAGACAAAACTGGTGTTCTACGGACTGAAGCGCGGAATGTCAGATCCCTTAATCAGGTAGATTGGTTAGAAAATTACAAAAGGGAATATTGAAGTTGTATATAATGGGAATCAGTGAAGCTTCGTGGCAGGAGAAACAAGATTTATGGTCAGGTGAATCCAGGGTTATAAATACAAAATCAAATAGCAGTAATGCTGTAGTATTTTTAATAACGAATAAGAAAATAGGAATGCGGTTTAAGCTGCTCTTAATAGCACAGTGAACGTATTATAGCAGCCAAGACACATATAGCCCACAACCACCGCGGCTATATGCCAACTACCAATTCAGATGTTGTAGAGACTGAAGAAATGAATAGTTAAGGGGGATGAAAATTTAACTGCGATTGGCGGATGAAATTCGATAGTAGACAAAGGAAAAGAAGGAAAAATAGCAAGTGAATACGGACTGTAGTAAAGGAATGATGCTAGAGACCGATGACCTCAGCAGTTTGGTCCCAGAAGACCTCCTCACAAATTTACAAAAAAAACTATGGAGGTAGCTGCCCGGTAGATAGAGCATAATTTAATCATCAATATCACTTGCTTTCAGAATCATGAAAGAAGCTTCTACACATGGAAGAGACCTGGAGACTCCGGTAAGTTTCAGACTGATTATATAACGGGAAGAGAGAGATTTCGGAAACAGACTTTAAATTGTAAGACATTTATAGGGGCAGATCAGAACTCTGAACACAATTTATTGATTATTAGCTATAGATTAAGACTGAATAAACAGCAAAAAGGTAAGAAACTAAGGAGGTGTGACTTGGATAAATTGAAAGAACGAGAGGTCTTTGAGAATTTCAGAGAGGGCATTTGGTAACAACTCATTAGAACCGGCGAAAGGAATACAGTAGATGGTCAATAGATATCTTTCAGGGATGAATTAGTAATGGACGCAGAGGGACAACTAGGTAAATAGACAAAGCCCATAAAAACCCTTCAGTTGGAAGGAGAAAAACTAAAATTACGGCAAATGAGGGGGCGTAAGGGAATAAAAACTAAAAAATGAGACTGACAAGAAGGGCAAAATGGCAACGCAGGAATGGCTAGAGGAAAAATGTAAGTATTTAGAAACGTAATCACTTGGGGGGAAAGATACATTAGAGAGCCTTTGAGGAAATAGGAGCAGCTGTATAAATATCAATCAGTTGGAGCTAAGCAAAGTGAGGACAGCTGAATGAATATTAGGAGGCCTGTACAAGGTGGACAGCGTATGGCTCTGAGCACTATGGGACTTAACATCTGAAGACATCAGTCCCCTAGAATTTAGAACTACTTATCCCTAACCAAACTAAGGGCATCACACACATCCATGCCTGAGGCACGATTCGAGGCTGCGAGCGTAGCGGTCACGCGGTTCCAGACTGATGCGTATAAATCCGCTAAGCCACACGGCAGGAGGGAGAGGGCGTAGATAAAGATGAGATGGGAGAATGATACTGCGAGAAAAATTTGACGGAGTACTGAAAGAACTAAGTTGAAACAAGCTCATGGTGTAGACGACATACCGTCACAAGTACTGATAGCCTTTCGAGCACCAAACAGAATTCTTCCATCTGATGTGCAAGACGAATTAGACAGGCGAAATACTCTCAACCTTAAAGAAAAAACGTAATATTTACAACTCCAAAGAAAGCATGTGCCACCAGTTGTGCATATTATAGAACTAACAGTTTAATAAGTCGTGCATGCAAAATACTAACCCAAATTCCTTGCAGGAGAATAAAAAACCGGTAGAAGGAGACCATAGGGAAGACCAGATTAGATACCGGACAAATGACCAAATACGGGAGGAAATACTGACCCTAAGACTTCTCTTAGAGAATAGTTTAACGAAAGGCAATCCAATGTTTATACACTGAAGCGTCAAAGGAACTGTTATAGGCACGTTTATTCAAATACAGAGCTATATAAACAGGCAGAACACGGCGTTGCCGTCGGCAACGCATATATAGGACAAAAACTGTCACGCGCAGTTGTTAAACGGTTACTGCTGATACAATGCCAGCGTATCATGATTTAAGTGAGTTTTAAAGGGGTGTTATAGTAACCACACGAGCGACGGGACACAACATGTGCGAGACAGCGATGAAGTGGCGATTTCCGGTACGCCCATTTAACGAGTGTACCACGAATGTCAAGAATCCGCTAAAACATCAAGTCTTCAACATCGCTGCGGCCGGAGAAAGGTCCTGCAAGAACGGGACCAACGACAACTAAACAGAATCGTTCAACTTGACAGAAGTGAAGTCCTTCCGCAAACTGCTGCAGATTTCACTGGGGACTTTGGTGGTATACATTTGGCCAATGCAATTCCGTCTTGCCCGTAGAAATGTGCGCGCAGATTAGTATATAACATACCCAAGCTATAAGTTGTATAATTGTAATATCTGTAAACTGGAACAATTCCTGCAATCGCTGTGATGTCGAGTGATAATGTTTAAAATAAATAGATAATCAATTGTCATCAATCTTTAACATACCTTAAAAATCACAAAGAAGTCAAGTTAAAGGAATTCTTTTAAAATAAAGCATATAGAATGCAGGGACCCACACATCAGCGTGTGAGCCCTCCAGCCCCTTGCCTAGTATCGTACAGAAAGGGCACGCTGTCTAGGTAGCGCTCTCAAGCTCCCCTCCCCAGTTATCCGTTGCGCAATTTTCATTCAGGGCTTGACGACATCAGCTTTCATCTGGTGACCCTAGGCAAGGAGGTTTGACGGTAATCTTTCAACCTTTTCGCATGAATCACTGGAGTGCAAATGAAAGGTCGGCCTAAGCATTGCCCTTTTGTACTTTGTGTACGCGATACTCCCTTACCCCTATATGTGTATCGCTATCCCATGACTTTTGTCAACGCAGTATACAGTAGCTTTCAGAGCATGTACCAAGTGATTGTAATCAAACTGACGATGTTTCGAGTGCTGTACGTTGGTTACCAGATCGTGTCATTTATCGTTTTGCTCTGAAACGTAAAATTTCTGAGCCAGAAATGTGTTTTATACTAAGCAATTGAACATAAAGGACCATGAGCATAGATGATGATATTTGTGCAACAGAAGAGCACCACTGCTACCACGTCTACTACAAGTAAAGTCTAGTGTTGTATTTATTTGCATGGACCAGCAAGGAACTTAAAATGTAAATAATAATTGATATAATTCGATCTTTACATCGAGAACGATGATTCGTTCCCAATCTCTTACATGGATAGCCGGCCGCGGTGGCCGAGCGGCTCTAGGCGCTTCAGTCCGGAACCACGCGAATGCTACGGTCGCAGGTTCGAATCCTGCATCGGGCATGGATGTGTGTGATGTCCTTAGGTTAGTTAGGTTTAAGTAGTTCTAAGTTCTACGGGACTGATGACTTCCGATGTTAAGTCCCATAGTGCTCAGAGCCATTTGAACCATTTTTCTTACATGGATAGGTTGCTATGCCCAGTGATGCAATAAATCTGAATATCAAATTACTAATGAACTACAGAATCAGTACGGTGTTGAAAGCATTTATTGACTTTTGTGGAGCTAGAAATCTCTCGAGTGTTTCGTTAGTCGTCGGTACGAAATGCTTCAAATGCCCGATAAAAGAGAATAGTTACAGTACTGCAAAAGAACTAGCGAAGAAAAAAGGTCTAGGTAATTCTTCAATTTTCCTTCCGGTCAAAAACTTTACTCAATATTAAAGTAACAGAAAAGCTTATATTTGTGGTTGTCGGAAGTATTTGCTGACCATTAGCGTTCAATGGCCTTCTCATTTATTCTTCATTTTGTTGGTTTGTAATAGTGCTTTTATCCTTGCGTTTTCATTTGCGTATGTATCTTTATTGCAGCTGTTTTCAAGTAGAAGTTCCGTGCCCAATTAGTAGATAGAAACGTATGTGAGTCCCCCACCTTAGGTTAAGCCAGTAGTTCTATAATTATCCCCGTGAAATTATTCATGAAGTGTAGTAACCTTTTTAAACATGTTCGTGTTCTTATGAATACAACTTAGGAAAACCATAAGAGATTCAGGGCTCCCACGTTTTACTTACGCTCTACGTAACGCTATGAAGCATGTGACCCAAATGAAAGCATATAGTAACCATATCACTTAGCATAGCAGTTTAAAAATCACTTCTATTTTACTCTATTTCTATAGTAAGTTGCTGAAGCAACCTCATGTTAAAATTAACTGTGCTTCTCCCTTATTAAGTGGTACTGTGTAGTGAACATTACATTTCCTACTTTAATACAGATAGTGTTCATTAGCTGGAGTCAGTTTGTGGCGAAAAGATTTAAAACTTTTATTTTTGTTGCTCATGGATAGTTATCTTAGCAAGACTTACTAGAATGTGCTATTGATTCTCGCCCAATTTAGTAAACACTTTGTGTCCCAGGTAGAGTCACATGCAACAGTTAATTATCTTGATTAATAATATTATATATACTCAGGATCAGTTTGTCTAATTAGGCAGGCGATGGTCTTTCTTTTAACCTCTGATGATCCGTTCCATTTACATGAATACCAAATTACTTTACGATTTTATTTGCACTGATTCGATCACTTTTAAATTAACTGCGGCTCAGTACCAAAATAGAATTTTTCCGTTAACGAAACTTACTCCGATTCCTTTACATCAGCACACGTTAACGGTCAACTTCAATTAATTTGAGTAACATTATCGGGAGGTTCCTCACGCGAAAATAATCGTTAGCGTTATACGTTGCACGATTTTCTGTCAGCAAGGAGTTTCACACAATCATGCTTTATCAGAGTCAGAAATTAGATCCACCTACGTTTGCAAATGTTATGATCAGGACTGAACAGCTATCTCATATTAATAGAGCTTTTTTTTTTTGTTTTTCTACGCTGAACCTTGATCGAACACTTACCTGCTCCATGAGATCGTGAGCTCCCCAGCAGTACAAGAAAACTTGAGCACCCGGTGTTGGCAGGAATCCCACACATCTGAAGGCAGCGTTGCTGTCTGCACTCTGCAAAACGACAAGAGTAGGGAGAATGAATGTGCAGGTGGCAATGAGCAACATGATAGTTGTAAGAAAACACAGGACATGACACGAACTATAACATGATTTCAAACGATCTCAAACCCTGACTTTTGGGGCCAATGCTCTTGCCGACTTAGCTTCCTATGTAAGTGCAATGCCCTGTCCTTACAGTTTCAGATCTGATGTGACATTACGAACAGCGAGTCTGCTAAGTATTGTATGAGTTTGCAAAGTGTTTGATGAAGCGATCTGTGGCTGGCAGGTTGCATAGTGTGGCCGGACAAGGTGAGTCAGACTGAAGGCTGGGAAGAGCGGCCGGACCGGACAGTCATGGCAAGGACTGGCGCAGGTCAGGTGTAGAGATGGGGGATCCGCTCTTGAACTAATTCATAGAGTTGAATCTTTCAAAGGAGTGAACAATCAGTGATTCAGAAAAAAAACGGTAGCTCCACGGCAGAGAGAGAGAGAGAGAGAGAGAGAGATGGAGCATATCAGCAGCGCCTCTGCTGGTCAGAGCACAGTGCACGCCACACAACACAGCCAGCGCCGACCTCTGCCCTGCTTCTACCTTGGCTGCCTGCATTGTGCAGTGCCCCATTGGATTTTGTGTTTCACATATGCCGTGCCGCCTCTGTGCGTCGTCTGCCACGCGCAGTGTCTGGCGCAGCTTAACTTCGCATCGCACTCTGTCGGCGATAGTTTCAGTCGCATGTCATGCCCTCTGGGCAGTTGATGCGAGCGACAGGACAGAGAGCCACCTAGGAACTACTTGCAACAACTTGCTCGCAAGGGAACGGACGATTTGTCTCAGAGCGGGTGAGTTCACCGCTCTCCCCACCCACGGAACTTGCCCGCTCAACGCTCACCCCACCGTCTCGACTCTAGCCAGAGTGTTGAGCAAAGCGACTCAGGTGTCACTCTGGTCTCTGCGGTCTCAGCTCACGCAGTAATACAGCTCGCGGCTCGACCTGCTCGACTCAGCGCCTCTGCGTCGGAGTTTGTCCCTACTGGATATTGTTCTTCGTAGTAATACCGCTATGTACTGTATATTACATTATTATGTTATGTATACATCAATTGTTTTTATTTTATTTTTATTTGTTTAAACTGATTAGATTAGGTTCCTGATGACTCCTCTTACTATAGGATTTTTATTATGGACACTCGAATTTACGCTTTAATTACGAGCGAACCGATAAACGTATTGCAAAATGTGGTACACCAATATTTTCCTTGTTTTATTCTGCGTAAGGCTATATGCAGCACTTTCGTTTTACAGTCAAATTTATGTTTTTTTTTTTCTTATTCTGGTACGGATTTTGCGATTTTAGGTGTCTTTGGAAGGAAACGTTCACTTTAAAAATATATGGCTTGGGATGTATTTGTATGAGGTTAATGAAATTTTAATACATTATAGCCAAATATATTTTTAATGTAAATCTCAAGTTACAACATTTTCCGATCACCCAAAAAACCACGATAGTGCAAAATAAATCAATAATCAAAAACTTTGTCATATCGTGGAAATTTCAATAAACAATACAAAATTCTTACTCATTATCTGTGTTTTTTCAAAATAGGATCAAAGAAGATCAAAATACAGGTATATTACTGGAATAAACCAAGTTTAAAGGGCAATGTGCCTTCCATTTATTTTCTATTGTAAATGAGTGGTGAGTCATGAAAAAGAGCTAATTCATTTCAGGGAGTGAACAGTTCTGATCCAATCTCTGAAAAGAACAGTTTTGCCCATCTCTAGTCAGGTGCTGGGGAGGGGGGGTGGGTATGTAATAGTGAGTCGGTGATTTGGAAATCCGGGGGACGTGGGAACTCAAGCGGCATGCCCTCTGAGCGAATAAACTGACCAAAAGACTGTCAATGGAAACATGATATAGTCACTGGAAGCAGCAAAACTGCATTCTGCAGTGCGACATAAAATCTAAAAGCAGTGCCTCATTCGCTACTGTGAGGCGAGTTCACTAAAGTTATAACTATTTTTATAAAGTTATTATTAACAAAGTTTTTAACATCTGGAAAAGCGTTCCGCCCATAGGCAGGTTTTCACATGATAACTCTCTACGCTCTCCTGTCTTCTGTCATCTTCTTCAATCCCGTATAATTTCAGCTTCCTGTGATGTCATCCATCATTTTGTACGTCCTCCATTCTCTAAATATCCTCCCACCACCTAGACTTTCCAAGCCATCGTTAGCAACCACTCCCAGTTCAACGAATGTTTCATCAAGTTCTTCCTCCTTTTTCTTATAACCTACAGTTACGTTTACTTCTCTCAGGAACCATTTCCAACATTCTTTGGGTAGTCGCTCATTCCCTCCAGCTTATTGTCACCACTCTCCTCCACATCCCCACCTCCAGTTCTTCTAGTTATTTTCATCATCTCAGTTTATGCCCCATGCAGGATGCCACACTCCAGGCGAAACACTTGCCAAGTCTTTTCGTCAGACTTTCTTTAGTTAGGCATAATTCGCTATAAAAATGAGAGTTTTCTCTTCCTGATGTCACCTCAGGTATTCAGTGATCGTACTTCGAAGACATTCAATTGCTCTAACTTAGTTAATATTAACTTGTGCTATTTTAATATTTGTCAGACTCTTTCCTTTGCCGGTCACCATACTCTTTTGTTTTGGCTATATTGATTTTTATTCCACATTCACGCAAGCTTCATTCAGATCTCCTCGCATTTTATTTAGAGTTCATTAATTTTCTGCCACTAAAACAGTTGTTGTTGTTGTGGTCTTCAGTCCTGAGACTGGTTTGATGCAGCTCTCCATGCTACTCTATCCTGTGCAAGCTTCTTCATCTCCCAGTACCTACTGCAACCTACATCCTTCTGAATCTGCTTAGTGTATTGATCTCTTGGTCTCCCTCTACGATTTTTACCCTCCACGCTGCCCTCCAATGCTAAAATTGTGATCCCTCGATGCCTCAGAACATGTCCTACCAACCGATCCCTTCTTCTAGTCAAGTTGTGCCACAAACTTCTCTTCTCCCCAATCCTATTCAATACCTCCTCATTTGTTACGTGATCTACCCACCTTATCTTCAGCATTCTTCTGTAGCACCACATTTCGAAAGCTTCTATTCTCTTCTTGTCCAAACTAGTTATCGTCCATGTCTCACTTCCATACATGGCTACACTCCATACAAATACTTTCAGAAACGACTTCCTGACACCTAAATCTATATTCGATGTTAACAAATTTCTCTTCTTCAGAAACGCTTTCCTTGCCATTGCCAGTCTACATTTTATATCCTCTCTACTTCGACCATCATCGGTTATTTTACTCCCTAAATAGCAAAACTCCTTTACTACTTTAAGTGTCTCATTTCCTAATCTAATTCCCTCAGCATCACCTGACTTAATTTGACTACATTCCATTATCCTCGTTTTGCTTTTGTTGATGTTCATCTTATATCCTCCTTTCAAGTCACTGTCCATTCCGTTCAACTGCTCTTCCAAGTCCTTTGCTGTCTCTGACAGAATTACAATGTCATCGGCTAACCTCAAAGTTTTTACTTCTTCTCCATGAATTTTAATACCTACTCCGAATTTTTTTTGTTTCCTTTACTGCTTGCTCAATATACAGATTGAACAACATCGGGGAGAGGCTACAACCCTGTCTTACTCCCTTCCCAACCACTGGTTCCCTTTCATGTCCCTCGACTCTTATAACTGCCATCTGGTTTCTGTACAAATTGTAAATAGCCTTTCGCTCCCTGTATTTTACCCCTGCCACCTTCAGAATTTGAAAGAGAGTATTCCAGTCAACATTGTCAAAAGCTTTCTCTAAGTCTACAAATGCTAGAAACGTAGGTTTGCCTTTTCTTAATCTTTCTTCTAAGATAAGTCGTAAGGTCAGTATTGCCTCACGTGTTCCAACATTTCTACGGAATCCAAACTGATCTTCCCCGAGGTCGGCTTCTACCAGTTTTTCCATTCGTCTGTAAAGAATTCGCGTTAGTATTTTGCAGCTGTGACTTATTAAACTGATTGTTCGGTAATTTTCACATCTGTCAACGCCTGCTTTCTTTGGGATTGGAATTATTATATTCTTCTTGAAGTTTGAGGGTATTTCGCCTGTCTCATACATCGTGCTCACCAGATGGTAGAGTTTTGTCATGACTGGCTCTCCCGAGGCCATCAGTAGTTCTAATGGAATGTTGTCTACTCCCGGGGCCTTGTTTTGACTCAGGTCTTACAGTGCTCTGTCAAACTCTTCACGCAGTATCTTATCTCCCATTTCATCTTCATCTACATTATCTTCCATTTCCATAATATTGTCCTCAAGTACATCGCCCTTGTATAAACCCTCTATATACTCCTTCCACCTTTCTGCTTTCCCTTCATTGCTTAGAACTGGGTTGCCGTCTGAGCTCTTGATATTCATACAAGTGGTTCTCTTCTCTCCAAAGGTCTCTTTAATTTTCCTGTAGGCAGTATCTATCTTACCCCTAGTGAGACAAGCCTCTACATCCTTACATTTGTCCTCTAGCCATCCCCGCTTAGCCATTTTGCACTTCCTGTCGATTTCATTTTTGAGACGTTTGTATTCCTTTTCGCCTGCTTCATTTACTGCATTTTTATATTTTCTCCTTTCATCAATTAAATTCAATATTTCTTCTGTTACCCAAGGATTTCTATTAGCCCGCGTCTTTTTACCTACTTGATCGTCTGCTGCCTTCACCACTTCATCCCTCAGAGCTACCCATTCTTCTTCTACTGTATGTCTTTCCCCCATTCCTGTCAATTGTTCCCTAATGCTCTCCCTGAAACTCTCTACAACCTCTGGTTCTTTCAGTTTATCCAGGTCCCATCTCCTTAAATTCCCACCTTTTTGCAGTTTCTTCAGTTTCAATCTGCAGTTCATAACCAATAGATTGTGGTCAGAATCTACATCTGCCCCAGGAAATGTCTTACAATTTAAAACCTGGTTCCTAAATCTCTGTCTTACCATTATATAATCTATCTGAAACCTGTCAGTATCTCCAGGCTTCTTCCATGTATCCAGCCTCCTTTCATGATTCTTGAACCAAGTGTTAGCTATGATTAAGTTATGCTCTGTGCAGAATTCTACAAGGCGGCTTCCTCTTTCATTCCTTCCCCCCAATCCATATTCATCTACTATGTTTCCTTCTCTCCCTTTTCCTACTGACGAATTCCAGTCACCCATGACTATTAAATTTTCGTCTCCCTTCACTACCTGAATAATTTCTTTAATCTCGTCATACATTTCATCTATTTCTTCATCATCTGCAGAGCTAGTTGGCATATAAACTTGTACTACTGTAGTAGGCATGGGCTTTGTGTCTATCTTGGCCACAATAATGCGTTCACTATGCTGTTTGTAGTAGCTTACCCGCACTCCTATTTTTTATTCATTATTAAACCTACTCCTGCATTACCCCTATTTGATTTTGTATTTATAACCCTGTAATCACCTGACCAAAAGTCTTGTTCCTCCTGCCACCGAACTTCACTAATTCCCACTATATCTAACTTTAACCTATCCATTTCCCTTTTCAAATTTTCTAACCTACCTGCACGATTAAGGGATCTGACATTCCACGCTCCGATCCGTAGAACTCCAGTTTTCTTTCTCCTGATAACGACGTCCTCCTGAGTAGTCCCCGCCCGGAGATCCGAATAGGGGACTATTTTACCTCCGGAATATTTTACCCAAGAGGACGCCATCATCATTTAATCATACAGTAGAGCTGCATGTCCTCGGGAAAAATTACGGCTGTAGTTTCCCCTTGCTTTCAGCCGTTCGCAGTACCAGCACAGCAAGGCCGTTTTGGTTAATGTTACAAGGCCAGATCAGTCAATCATCCCGACTGTTGCCCCTGCAACTACTGAAAAGGCTGCTGCCCCTCTTCAGGAACCACATGTTTGTCTGGCCTCTCAACAGATACCCCTCCGTTGTGGTTGCACCTACGGTACGGCTATCTGTATCGCTGAGGCACGCAAGCCTCCCCACCAACGGCAAGGTCCATGGTTCATGGGGGGGGGACTAAAACAGTATGATCAGGAAATGTAATAAACTCTATTCGCTTTCCACCAACGCACATTACTCTTTTTACATCTAAGCTTCTCGTAATAATCTCTTCCAGGTACAAGCTTAACAAGCAACAACCTTTCCTAACGTCCCTTCCAATCCTGCTTTCTTCCGTCATTTCCAATCCTCATACTTGGTTTCCATCGTATATATAAATTCTGTACCAATCGTCTTTTCTTCCAATCCATTCCTTTCCTTTTCAAAATATCCATCAGCTTATTACATTGAACTCTGTCGAAAACTTTTTCTAAACCAATAAAAATAGCATAAATTTCGCTATCTTTCTAAATGCATCCTATTTGAAACTATAACCGTTTATAAAAATTATAATTAATGATACAATTACGCAATGTATGCGTGTGATACGCCATTTTGAAGCCTTGGATGAACAAGTTTCTATTGTTGCTAAACAAATAAACAATTACTTATAAACTATTTAGTCTTGAGTTGGCAAAAGGTGCGTTAACCGGGATTAATCCATATGTACACAACTGATTATCGCCAGCATGCGAGTCCCATCCTATTATCCGCTTCAATACACATATTTGTTTAGTGACACTGTGATATTTCGATAATATTATACATGTAATAATCTCATTTGACTAACGTAGGACTTTAACGCCAAAGTGTGTAAATATGTTATATTGACCAGCTTTGGCTGCAGCTCCTGAAATGATGTGACCGAGGCTTTGAATAGGCAAGAGAGACAAGATTAGATGACTTTTGTAGTTGGATTGGCAAAGTTTTTTGACGATATTGTGCAACCACGGAGCCGCTTGGACTTATGTGAGCTATTTCGGACTTATTTCGCTGTCCACCAGTTCGTGAGAAATTATACAGCGACGAAACAATGCATTATGACCACCTGTTTAATAACGTGTTTTTCCACTTTTAAAACACAGTACAACAGGAGCCACCTGTTTAATAGCGTGTTGTTCCACTTTTAAAACACAGTACAACAGATATTTTGCTTGGCATGGATTCTACAAGTCCTTCACAGGATTCTAAAAGTATGTGGCACCATAGCCCTATTCACGGGTCAAGCAATTTCCACAAATTACGGGATAGTGGTTTACGGACATGCAGCTGGTGCCCGATATGTCTTCCAGTGGGAGCAGATCAGGCACATTTGCTGGCCAAGATATTAATGTGATTTCGCTGTAGTGCCCCTAAAACCACTGTAGCACTACTCCGACCTTGCAACACGGACCGTGAACCTGATGGAAGATATCATCGCCGCAAGAGCAGACTTCGAGCATGAAGCGATGCATGTGATCCGCAGTATTGTTCACGTAATTTACTGCTGTCATTCGATTACCAAAAAAGATCCTATGGAAGCCCAACTCAATGTATGCCATAGCATAATTCTGCCTTCACCAGCTTGCATCTATCGCTCGGTGCATGTCTTGCGCAGCCATTCGCCTCGATGACGACGTTTAAGGACCCAACTATCGACCTGGTGTAACGATAAATGCGATTCATACGACAGGCGGACACGTCTCTATTGAACCACGGTGAAAACTCATTGACGCTGTGCCTACTGCAATCATAACTGACGATGTCGTTGGGTCGACACAGGAACACGTAGGGGTCATGTTCAACAATGTCCTTTGAACGGTGCGCTCCGAAACACTTGTGCCTCCACCAGTACTCTGTTGTCAGACCTGCCACAGATCTCTGCGTACCCTGGACTCAGCAGTGGGGGATCCTCTGATATCTATGTTTTGTTATGAGACGTGTTCGTCCAATTCCATACGGACTACTCGTTACTTCACCATCTTTCAACCAGTTTCCATTGATGCTCATGACAGCAGTAAGATAACAGGCCGCGAGCTTCGTCGTTTCTGAAATTCTAGTATCCAGCCACAGGGCCATAACAGTGTGTCCTTTGTCAAAACCGCTTATGTCAGTGGATTTCTACATTTGCCGCCTGTATCTTCGCTGTAATCATTTCCCATTCGTCTCGCTTCCGCCTACATCATTTCTTTACTGCGTCTCGAGCCCGCAACACCACTAGTGGGCAGTGGTCATAATGCAATAATTTGGAACTCAGAATGTTATCAGAGATATTTCCCAACTGCAGCAAATATTTCACCATTTAAAGACGTGTATGCATGTGTTTAACTGTGGAATTTCACTGTTAGTTTTGGTGATTCTTTTTTTATCGTCTCCCAGCATTTAGACCGCACTTGCTGCTAACTGCGAATGCTTTGCTTGCCATAAAAGTTCAGTAAACCTGTTGTACCTTAAACAAGTGTTGTGTTCGATTAACAATCGACGTGAGGCCACCGTTCGAATTTACTTGTGCGCTTTGTTTAAGTAAAAGTATAATCAAATATTAAACTAACCGTTGTAGGCTACATTACTATCCCAGAGGATTATTTAATACATTGGACTTTAATGTTCATTAGGTCTTTATTATTTATTTAATTATTCGCGATCATCTACGTTAGTATATGTGCTTCATAAGTGATCCACTTTCTCTCTGCTGGTTAGATAGCAGCTAATTG